>NW_027512470.1:320000-477500 GCF_048772815.1 Callospermophilus lateralis | reverse complement strand
TCCATGTGTGTTTTGACTCTCAACTATGGCTGCCAAGTTTTTCAGAATAAAATCATGTGATATCCTGGCTGAGATTCTCAGTGTTCTGTGGAAAGCCACCCTTGGCATAGATCTCAGTTTCCAAGGGCGACTCTCATGCGTGGCCTCCTAACATCCCCACACAATTCATGGCAATACTTCTCTGAGGTCAGTTCTACAACTCAGTCTCTAAGGAGTATTACACCAGAGTACAAGCCGAGGGGGACCCAGTCATCCCTTCCAACTGCCACACAAATTACCAAAATTAAAACCAAAACATTCCCACATGGCCCTCATCTTCTTCCACATAGACCCTCATTTTAACCTCTGGCTGGAGATTTCCATGAGGGGTGCAGCGCAAGAGAGTGTCCAAAATAAGCTCCCTTGGCCCTCATTTGCCTAAAGTCAGGGTGGCCTGGACACCATTCCTGTGAACCAGGAGTGATCAAATAGGCCTGCCATTACAACTACTCTGCTTCTCCAATTTGAGGCCTACTGACTGTGGGGTTTAGATTCTTTATGTGAAGTGGAATCATGAGAAAACCCAAGCACCTCTGCATGGCTTTGAAAAACTCATTTGACCCAAAGGATCCCTATACTCACTTGATGATTGTCTGCAACCTAATAGAGGAAGGAGAGAGACATCATCCACAATGACTGAATTTTGCCATTTTAGTTTTGGATGCACACATGGGATCTTTCTTTATATCCATCAGGTGCTGAAAATATAAGCCACAGCCTCACACAGGGCCAAGAGGCTGATTCAGACACATCCCATTCAAAGCAATTAAGCAAAGAGCCACGGGTGATGCCCAATCATTTCCATATGAAAACTGGTTTTTTCATGCTTATCAAAGGGGTGCCCTGAGGCAAAGACCTTCCTGTCATTCAGTGAAACAGAAAAATAGGTAAGCAAAAGGCACAAAGCATGGTTTCTCCACTGAGACTTACCTGGTCACACTGATATCTGAGTTTTCTAAGAAGCTCGCCATTACCTTCAGCTATTCAGTACATGGCCATGTGACAGAGCTTGGGGTGGTACCTATCTTGGACACAAAACCATGAGACTATTCTGCAGATTGGTCAGAATTCAGGAAGAAATCTGAAACTTAGGAAGATAGTAGGTGTTG
This sequence comes from Callospermophilus lateralis, assembly GCF_048772815.1. Classification (NCBI taxonomy): domain Eukaryota; kingdom Metazoa; phylum Chordata; class Mammalia; order Rodentia; family Sciuridae; genus Callospermophilus; species Callospermophilus lateralis. The sequence continues at coordinate 476,352 of NW_027512470.1, read as the reverse complement.
CCCATCGATAAGGCAACCTGCAGTGCAGTCATAAATTGGGCAGGATGAATGCTGGGAAGCTTTCTACTAGACAGGACACATTCATTGATGCATTCTCTTTTCTAATGTCTACAACCACGGACACAGTGTTATACACAGACATAGAAACACTTGCCTTGTCAAAAGACTATCTAGAAACAGTCCACTGCAAACCAGACATACCAGCTTTACTACCTATTCTAAGAAAATGAGACAAAACCACAAACTCACACCCACAAACACAAAGCACCTCCTTCCCCCAAGTAAGTCTCTGAATATCCAGAGTGTCCTCTGACTAGCGGGCCCTACTATGTTCACCCGAAATGGCCTGTACTGTGGCAGATCTGGTCTCCTTGGCCAACTCTGTGTAGTTGTTAGGAGCCAGCGGTGAGTCACTACCTACTTACTAAGGAAAGGCCCGTCTTCAGAGCTCTCCTGATATTTGGCCATCCTCACATCAGTAGGTACCAAGAAAGACAGAATCTGTCATTGGTAAAACAAAACAAGTGAGCCCACTGGTACTGGGACTGGGACTGGCTCTGGATGCCTGGCTTCCTGGATCCCAAGTTCAGAGAGTTCCATCACCAAAGAAGTAAGGTAGGTCACTTCCTTCAGGAACTGAATGAGGTCAATGCCTTGGCAAACACTTTGTCCTAATAGCTGCTTCCAAGGGTCCCATGAGCTGGAGGCTGCCCCTACTTCCTGTGACACTGTCACAAGTTACAATGGTATATCAACCATAGACACACGGGAACAGCTCTCCACACAGACCTTGTTTGGTCCATCTTCTCTACATTAAGAAGAAAGTGGCTGATTCAGACACACCCCTTCATCCTGACAAGGTTGTTTGCCATGGAAGATGACGTTTGCTCTCTCAGGTCCTTCATAGCTGCCTACCTCTTTTCCAGGGATCATGTCTGCATGGACCTTTGAGGTTCTCAGCAGGTGGAAGATCCCCTACATTCCTGTATTGTAAGACCAACTCTGTCCCTGCTCTTCTGTAAAGTTAGATTGAGGGAACAGTGTATGTTTAGGGTCAATAACATGTTGGATTTGGTTTAGGAATCATCCTGCAGAATGAATAATGGTATTTGAAACTGCGATATTTACTAGAATATATATGTGAAATATAAGTGTGAAACTAGAAATCTAGGTAACATTTGAAGCCCAGAAGGGCATTGGACCCTTGATTGTGATACTTAGAATAAAATTACATTCTGCACAGAGGTCTCAGATAGATCAATATACAATGGCATAAGACCTTGTACCTTGCTTGATTGAATGTAGAAGAGAATATCCAGTCAAAAAAGGATAGTCGGTAGGATTAGGAAGATAGTCGGTAGGTTTAGAAAAAGAATGAGTATAGGATTAGGAACAAACGTTTATTAGCAATAGGTTATCGATTAGAGTGTGAATGTAAATGTCAGCACATGTGAAGAGTCAGTCACAATGATGAACTGGGGAAAATATGTAGGAAACAGATAGAAATAGAGCCATAATGAAATCAGGCAATGTATAAAGTGAGGGATAGGATTAGACATTTTCAGTAGGGTTGAGTTTGAATAAATCTTAAGAAGAAACAAATATGTAGTCACCAATAGGATTGATATTTGAGAGCATTAGGCAAGCTGGACATGGATGTTTTTAGTAATCCATGTTTACTTTCCTTTTAGGCTTTGGTACAAACATAAGTGTGAGCTTTGCATTTTGTGTTCCGAATATTTCTGTGATTAAATGTATAAGTAGATCAGGTGACATGAGTATTTCTTCCAACATTTCAGGAGCAATATTTTGAAGACATATAAATTAGTATTGGGGGTATAAAGAAGTGTACACTGCGTCTATGAATATAGAGATAATGCATGAATAGACCATACTGTGAATAAATAATATAACTCGTTCCACTTTAAATAATGGATTGGATTTTTATCTGAAAATATATAAGAAATCCTATATCGTTATGCAATCATTAATTCCAACCAGTCATACATCTAATGGTAATATCAGAGTTATAATTCATCATAAAGTTATGTGAGTTTTGCTTCAAAAGTGATTATGGAAATTGAAAGTAATGTGTCTTGAAAGAACTCTCATGAAAAGACCTGTCAAGAAACATGGAAGAATACATGTGTCCTGAAGCAGGAAGTGATTGAAAGTGAAACAAATTCCTGTAAATTTGCGAACTTGTGGGGAAATCTTAAGAGCCCCTCCCAGCTCTCCCTTGAGCGCGATAGCCAGACCGAGGGAATTAGGAGTGGCACGGGACTCGTGGTGCAGACCTCCAGGCCACCGCTCCCACCAGTGCTGAAAACTGAAGTCTCTTGCTCCAGCTTCTGGGGGCATGGCTTCCGGAGTGCAAGCAAATTCGCTGGGGGTTCTCAGGCCTAAGCTCTACAAACTTAGGGTCTGAGGGAGACAAACAGGGAGAGTGTTCCCAGGCGTTCATGAAAACAGGGCTCCTAGGAGCAGCAGACCTGGCATGTAGCCAGTATTGTGGTGAGTGTCACAGGTGAGTGGGGCCTGGCTTGAGGAAACACAAAAGAAGGCCCTAGGCACTCAGGATTGGACACCCACCCAGTCTGGGAGGAAGAGCTGCTGCACAGTGATTGGTTCCCACTTATTGAAAGGAGAAGCTTGGCCCAGTGGGCACAGCTCTACGTACTGGAAAAGAAGTTTATTGCAATCTATGACTGCATTTATTGTTATTATTATTATTTTAATTTGTTTTTTTTTTTTTGTTTTTGTTTTTGTTTTTTTTGTTTTCTTTTATTTTCATTTTTTTGTTGCTGTTCTTTAACTTTTAAAAAATGTTTTAAAATTTTTTATTTTATTTTATTTTTTTTTCCGGTTCATGATGACCATCTGAGAACACAAATTTATTGCTTTTATTTTCCCAAAATCCTCATAAAAGAACTTAAACACTATAAAAATAATCACACGGTATTACCATAAAACAACAAATGAAAGGGAAAAAACGTATTGGATCTCACCATTATGTATACACACAACACACACCTGCACAATCCCCCCAAACTAAAAGTAAATAGCGGAAAGATCAGTAGAGTGGAGGGAAGGGAACAGAAAGAGGGGAGGAAAGGAGAAAAAGAGGAAGTACTGGGGACTGAATTAGAGCAAATTATATTTCATGCTTTTATAATTATGCCAAAATGAATCTTAATGTTATGTATAATCTTAATGTTATGTATAAAAAGAACCAATTAAAAAAAGAAATATGATAGTATACCAGTGCTGTGTAGAGCCAATAAAAAAATACCTATACATAAACTAAAAAAAAAAATGTGAATTTTAAGAATAAACTGGAGTGGGCTAGAGTTGTGATCAGTGGTAGAGCACTTGTCTAGCATGTGTGAGGCACTGGTTGGATTCTCAGCACTGCATATAAATTAATTAATTAAATAAGGATCCATCAACAACTAAAAAAACTAGTAAAAAAGAATAAATTATAAAAAATAAATGAAAGTGTGTAGAAAATGTCATTTGAAGTAAAAATACAAAATCAGCTCTAAGTTGTTTGCAACACAAACACACAAGTTAAGTGGTGTTTGAAAATACAGGGAGCAAAAGCTATTGTATAAAAATTTTATTGATAATTCCAGAAAATCTATTATTAATATCAATGTAAAATATGTATTTTAAGTGAAAGAACCTTTAATAAGACAGCAATTGTGTTAATTAATTAAAGAATCTAAAAATTAGATGAAAATATGATTTGTTTTTATTCAATGAAGCAAGATTAAATGTTTGAAATATGATTTTAAGGAGAAATATAGGCACCACAATAAGTTTTAGGAATTTTGTGGATACAAAGATAATTAACTTAGGACAACTTACTATGATAAATGAGTTTACTTTAGTAGAAAAATAGAATTTGCCCTCTGGAAACTGGGCACCCCTAATCCCCAAATCCCAAATCCAAAATGCCAAATCTAACGTGTTTTAGTACTGGAATGTGACAAGTGAAAAGTTTCCTACTTGGCTTCATTTGACAGGTTACAGTCAAAATGCAGGTATACTAAAAATGTTGTATGAAATTTCCTCCAGGCTATGGGTCTAAGGCATGTATGAAATATAAATGAATTTCATATTTACACTTGAGTCTTATCCCCAAGATTATGTGTGTATAAATATTCCATAATTCCAAAAAAATCCAAAATCTGAAATGCTTCTTGTTCTAAGCATTTTTGATAAACAATACTTAACGTATATACAATTGTTTCCCCCACACCAAATAAACAAATTTAATAAGGTTAAAAACTTTCCAAAAATAAAATTTAAACATACTACAAAGCAAATAAATAACACATGAAATAATAAATTTTTTGGTGACTTAACAACTGGAAACTGTTTCATTTAACTTGCCCCTGGATCATAGATAAACTTCAAAATTATTTTCTTTTTTTTTTAAATGGCAAAATAATTTTATTTTATTTTATTTTTTTATTGGTTGTTCAAAACCCTACAAAGCTCTTGACATATCATATTTCATACATTAGCATACATTAGCTTCAAGTGAGTTATGAACTCCCTTTTTTAAACCAAGTAGAGATTGCAGAATCACATGGGTTACACATCCACATTTTTACATAATACCATACTAGTAACTGTTGTATTCTGCTGCCTTTCCTTTCCTCTGCAATCCCCCCTCCCCTCCCCTATTTTGTTATTATTATTTTTTAAAATTTTTATTTTAATTTTATATTATCATTATCATTTTTTAAAAAAAATCATTTTCATTCTTTATTTTCTATTTTTTCTATTGTATTTCATTTCTTTTCAATTTTCTTATTTCCCATTCCTTGCATTCTACCTGCCTACTCTCATTCTCTTTAGTGACTTTTTCCCTTCCCTTCTAAAATCTTTCCTCCCAAGCATCAAATAAATTTATAAGAGTAAACAGTAACTCAGCAGTCAAACAGAACAAGAAGTAACATGAGCAGCATAAACAAGCAAGGAAGAAAAGGAGAACAAACAACGAAGAACACCCTAAATATTCAGGAGGACCAGGATTCATCAGAAAAGTGGTCATATAAAGAACTCAAGGAATACCTTAGACAGATGGAATGGAAACTTAAAGAAGATACGAGACAGAAAATCCAAACAGTAAAAGAAAACATTGAAAATGAATTACATAAACATATAAAAGAAAAAGTTAAGCATCTTTATCAGTGGATAGAGATTATAAAAAAAATCAAACAATAATTCTAGAAATGAAGGAAATGATAAACCAAATTAAGAACTCCATTGAGAGTATCACTAACAGAGTGGAGCAAGTAGAAGCCAGAACGTCAGATAATGAAGACAAAATATATCATCTTGAAACGAGTCCAGCCAACTCAGAAAGGCTGGCAAAAAAACCACAAGAAAAACATCCAAGAGATTTGGGATAACATAAATAAAACCACACTTACGAGTCATCAGGATAGAGGAAGGTACAGAGACTCAAACCAAGGGAATGAGAAAACTGCTGAATGAAATAATTACAGAAAACTTTCCAGAAATAAAAAAGGAAATGGATATACAAATTGTAGATGCATACAGGACAAGAGCACACAAAATCACAGTAGACGAATGCCAAGACACATTGTTATGAAGATATCCAATATACAGAACAAAGAGAAAATAATAAATCTACAAGAGAATGGAGGCAGAATACATTCAGTGGTAAACCAATAAGGTTAACAACGGATATTTGATCACAGATGCTGAAAGCGAGAAGATCCTGGAAAAACGTATTTCAAACACTGAAAGACAATGGATGCCAACCAAGAATTAAGTATCCAGCATAATTAACCATCAGGTACTAGAATAAAATAAGAATCTTTCATGATAAACAAAAGCTAAAAGAATTTGAAGCCAGAAAACAAGCTTTACAAAGCGTCTTGAGAAAAACACTACACAAGAAAGAAATGAAAAACAACAACCAAAACCATCAGTGGGAAGTACCTTGGTAATGACAGAGGCAGGGTGAAAGCTTATCATGGAGAAACAAACTAAATTTAAAAAAAGATAAATAATCAAACATGGCTGGCAGTACAAACCATACATCAATAGTAACTCTGAATGTAAATGGCTTCAACTCTCCAATAAAGCGACATAGGCTGGTAACTTGGATTAAATAAACAAATCCAACAATATGTTGCCTCCTGGAGACACATCTGAAATGCAAAGACACACAGGCTGAAGGTGAAAGGTTGGGAAAAAATACACCATGCACACTTATCCTCATAAACAAGCAGGGGTGGACATCCTCATATCAAATAAAATCGACTTCAAGACTAAGTTAATCAAAAGGGATAAGGAAGGACATTATATACTGTTAAAAGGAACCATTCACCAACAAGACATAACAATTATCAATATTTATGCACTAAATAATGGTGCTACGATGTTCATGAAACAAATTCTCCTCAAGCTCCAAAATGAAATAGACCTCAACACAATAATTATGGGTGACTTCAACACACATCTATCACCATTGGACAGATCCTCCAAACAAAAGTTGAATAAAGAAAGTATAGAACTCAATATCACAATCAATAACCAACATGTAACTGACATATATAGAATATATCAACCATCATCAAGTGGATATACTTTTTTCTCAGCAGCACATGGATCCTTCTCAAAAAAAGACCATATATGATGCCATAGGGCAACCCTCAGTAAATATAAAGGTGTGGAGATAATAACATGCATTTTATCTGATCATAATGGAATGAAACTGGAAATCAATGATAAAAGAAGGAAGGAAAAATTCTACATCACATGGAAAATGAACAATATGTTACTGAATGATCAATGGGTTACAGAAGACATAAAGGAGGAAATCAAAAAATTCTTAGAGATAAATGTAATTATACACACAACATATCGGAATCTATGGGACACAATGAAAGCAGTTTTAAGAGGGAAATTCATCGCCTGGAGGTCATTCCTGAAAAAAAAGGAAAAACCAACAAATAAGTGAGCTCACACTTCATCTCAAAGCCCTAGAAAAGGAAGAGCAAAACAACAGCAAATTTAGCAGAAGGCAAGAAATTATTAAAATCAGAGTGGAAATCAACAAAATTGAAACAAAAGAAACTATTGAAAAAATTAACAAAACTAAAAGTTGCTTCTTCGAAAAAATAAATAAGATCAACAGACCCTTAGCCATGCTAAAGACGAAAAGAAGAGAAAGAACTCAAATTACTAACATATGGGATGAAAAAGGCAACATCACAACAGATGCTACAGAAATACAGAAGACAATTAGAAATTATTTTGAAAACCATTATTCCAATAAAATAGAAAATAGTGAAGACATCCATAAATTTCTTAAGTCATATGATTTGCCCAAACTGAGTCAGAAGGATACACACAATTTAAACAGACCAATATCAATGGATGAAATAGAAGAAGCAATCAAAAGACTACCAACCAAGAAAAGCCCAGGAACGGATGGCTATACAGCGGAGTTTTACAAAACCTTTAAAGAAGAATTAATACCAATACTTTTCAAGTTATTTCAGGAAATAGAAAAAGAGGGAGCTCTGCCAAATTCATTTTATGAGGCCAACATCACCCTAATTCCAAAACCAGAAAAAGACACCTCAAAGAAAGAGAACTACTGACCAATATATCTGATTAACCTAGATGCAAGAATCCTCAATAAAAATCTGCCTAATCGAATACAAAGGCAAATCAAAAAAATTGTTCACCAGGATCAAGTAGGATTCATCCCTGGTATGCAACGATGGTTCAATATACGAAAATCAATAAATGTTATTCATCACATCAATAGACTTAAAGATAGGAACTATATGATCATCTCGATAGATGCAGAAAAAGCATTTGACAAAGTACAGCATCCCTTTATGTTCAAAACATTAGAAAAATAGGGATAACAGGAACTAACCTCGACATTGTAAAAGCTATCTATGCTAAGTCTCAGGCTAGCATCATTATGAATGGAGAAAAATTGAAGGCATTCCCTCTAAAATCTGGAACAAGACAGGGATGCCCTCTGTCACCACTTCTATTCAATATAGTTCTCAAAACACTGGCCAGAGCAATTAGACAGACGAAAGAAATCAAAGGCATAAAAATAGGAAAATAAGAACGAAAATTATCACTATTTCCTGGTGACATGATTCTATACATAGAAGACCCAAAAGGGTCTACAAAAGAACTACTAGAACTAATAAATGAATTCAGCAAAGTGGCAGGATATACAATCAAAACGCATAAATCAAAGGCATTTCTGTATATCAGCGACAAACCTCCTGAAACAGAAATGAGGAAAAACACTCCATTCACAATACCCTCAAAAAAATTAAATACTTAAAAATCAACCAAACAAAAAAGGTGAAAGACTTATACAATGAAAACTACAGAACCCTAAAAAGAGAAGTAGAAGAAGATCTTAGAAGATGGAAAAATATACCCTGTTCCTGGATAGGCAGAACTAACATCATCAAAATGGCGAAATTACCAAAAGTTTTCTATAGGTTCAATGCAATGCCAATCAAAATCCCAATGGCATTTCTTGTAAAAATAGATAAAGCAATCATGGAATTCCTATGGAAAAATATAAGACCCAGAATAGCAAAAGCAATTCTAGCAGGAAGTGTGAATCAGGCGGTATAGCGATACCGGACTTAAAACTATACTACAGAGCAATATTAACAAAAACAGCATGGCACTGGTACCAAAACTGGCAGGTTGACCAATGGTACAGAATAGAGGACACAAAGACTAATTCACAAAGCTACAACTATGCTATATTTGATAAAGGAGCTAAAAGCATGCAATGGAGGAAATATAGCATCTTCAACAAATCGTGTTGTAAAAAATGGAAATCCATATGCAACAAAATAAAATCGAATCCCCTCCTCTTGCCATGCACAAAAGTTAACTCAAAGTGGATCAAGGAGCTAGATATCAAATAAGAGACTCTGCATCTGATACAAGAAAAAGTTGGCTCCGATCTACATAATGTGGGGCCGGGCTCCAAATTCCTTAACAGGACACCCATAGCAGAAGAGTTAATAACAAGAATCATCAAATGGGACTTACTTAAACTGAAAAGTTTTTTCTCAGCAGGATAAAAAATGAGAGAGGTAAATAGGGAGCCTAAATTATGGGAACAAATTTTTACTCCTTACACTTCAGATAGAGCCCTAATATCCAGAGTATACCAAGAACTCAAAAAATTAGACAATAAGATGATAAATAACCCAATCAAAAAATGGGCCATGGACCTGAACCGACACTACTCAGAGGAGGACATACAATCAATCAGTAAGTAAATGAAAAAATGCTCACCATCTCTAGCAGTCAGAGAAATGCAAATTAAAATCACCCTAAGAAACCATCCTACTCTAGTAAGATTGGCAGCCATTATGAAGTCAAACAACAAGTGCTGGCGAGGATGTGGAGAATAGGGTACTCTTGTACATTTCTGGTGGGACTGCAAACTGTTGTGGCAAATTTGAAAAGCAGTATGGAGAATCCTGGGAAAGCTGGGAATGGAACCACCATTTGACCCAGCTATTGCCCTTCTCAGACTATTCCCTGAAGACCTTAAAAGAGCATATTACAGGGATACTGCCACATTGATGTTCATAGCAGCACCATTCAAAATTGCTAGACTGTGGAACCAACCCAGATGCCCTTCAGTAGATGAATGGATAAAAAATGTGGCATTTATACACCATTGAGTATTATGCATCATTAAAAAATGACAAAATCATTGAATTTGCAGGAAAACGGATGGCACTAGAGCAGATTATGCTTAGTGAAGCTAGCCAAACCCTAAAAAACAAATAAAAATGTCTTCTTTGATATAATGAGAGCAACTAATAACAGAGCAGGGAGGAAGAGCAGGAAGAAAAGATCAACATTAAACAGAGACATGAGGTGGGGGTCGGAAAGAGAGAGATAAAGGAAATTGCATGGTAATGTAGGGAGACCCTCATTGTTACACAAAATTACATATAAGAGGTTGTGAGGGGAATGGGAAAATTAACAAAGATATAAATGTATTACAGTAGATGGGGTAGAGAGAGAAGATGGGAGGGGAGTGGGGATACTAGAGGATAGAAAATGTAGCAGAATACAACAGTTACTAATAGGGCATTATAAAAATGCAGATGTGTAACACATATGATTCTGCAATCCGTATTTGGGATAAAAATGGGAGTTCATAACCCACTTGAATCTAATGTATGAAATATAATATGTCAAGAGCTTTGTAATGTTTTGAACACCCAATTAAAAAAATAAAAAAATAATATGAAATAAAATAATTGAAAAAAAAAACACATGGAGAAATATTTCACTCTCTTCCAGAACAATTCCTTGACATTACCCTCGCCCCAAGTAATACATCATTAGAGGAGAAGAGTTAGAAAATCTGGGAATACATAGCTGGAATTTAATATGCTCAAAAGTTCACAACATTGGAGGTGGTAGAGTAGTTTACTAAAGTAAGGGACAGGGTAAACACTCCACAAATATGGAGCTCTGCTGGCCTAAAGACTTCTTCAGAAACTGCCACTGAGGTTGGGCACTTGAAATATATGTTGTTGTCAGGAGCTTTAGATTCCTTTGTAATGAGAGCATCAAAGCTGGGTCTGCATCTATGTGACCTGGAGGACATGGTTTCTTATGTTCCAATGAACATGAGTCAGCAGTGCTGAATTCAATCTTTGTAGGTAAACTGTGGTCACTGGGGGCTAAGTGTCTCCCCGTGTGGACTGTGAAGCCATTTGGTCATCCTCCACATTTTGTGGTGTTTCTTGCTGCTGCACTGTTAGTTTGGTATTTGCTTCACAAAATACAAGGAGTCCACCTGGGCCAAAGTGTTGGAGGGAGTTTCTCACGTGTGGTGGGTCAGGGTCTGCAGGAGAATGCACCCACCAAGGTTCTATCCCAAATAGCTTGCCTCTTGACCATAGCAACGTGATTCTGAACATTGCCCTAAAAACTCTACAAATAAAAATACGCCTTTACATATAAGGGTCTGCTCGCTGCACCATGTCAGTCACAAGCAATTTGGAAGCCAATGGAAGATCCACATGGCTCCACCACAGATGATTTATCACACACCTGCCGACTGCAGCTCTATGCCCACTACTCAGCAGGCTCCAAATTACTGGCATCTCTGCTCTACACCATTTTCTGGAAACCCAGTCCATCAGGCACTGTCTGGTATACTCATAGTCAGCAACAGGATATCCAAAGGTTCTCCAGTGCCACCTGGTCATGGAAATTTAAAAAAATTTCACGGTATTTATCTAGCCATTTTTCAAGGATGAAGTTGAAGGCACTGTGGGTTTCACTTCATTCAGGAACCATTTAATGGTGAGGATGCTCATTTCAATGAAAGCTCTGGAGAACTCTCATAAGCATGGCTTCCTAAAGAGTGGCCAATGATCACATGATGCTAGGCACATTGAGGTCTACAATGTGAGGTCCATGTGTGTTTTGACTCTCAACTATGGCTGCCAAGTCTTTCAGAATAAAATTATGTGATACCCTGGCTGAGATTCCAAGTGCTCTGTGCAAAGCCAACCTGGGCCTAGATCTCAGTTTCCAAGGGCAAATCTCATGCGTGGCCTCCTAATATCCCAACTCAATTCATGGCAATACTTCTCTGAGGTCAGTACCTCAACTCAGTATCTAAGGGGAATCACACCAGAGTTCAAGCCCAGGTGGACCCAGTCGTCACTTCCAACCACCACCCAAATGACCACAATTAAAACCAAAACACTCCCACATGACCCACATTTTCTTCCATATAGACACTCATCATAACTTCTGGCTGGAGGATTCCATAAGGGGCTCCGCCCAAGCCAGTGTCAAAAATAAGCTCCCGTGCCCCTTAATTTGACTAAACTGAGGGTGGCTGTACACACTTCCTGTGAACAAGATGTGATCAAATAGGTCTGCCATTAATACTGCTCCGCTTCTCCAATTTGAGGACTACTGACTGTGGGTTTTAGATTCTTTATGTGAACTGGAGTCATGATAAAACCCAAGCACCTAGGGGATAGAATCTGCAGGGCTTTGAGGAACTCATTTGAGACAAAGGATCCCTATTCTCACTTGATGGAGGTCACGAACCTTACAGAGGAAGACGAGAGACTTCATCCACAATGACTGCTCTTTTTGCCACTTTGGTTTTGTATGTACACATGGAATCTTTCTTTAGATCCATCAGGTGATGAGAAACTAAGCAACAGCCTCACACAGGGCCAATGGTCTGAATGAGACACATCTTTTTCAAAGCAATTAAGCAAAGAGCCACAGGTGATGCCCATTCATTTCCATTTGAAAACTGTTTTCTTCAGGCTTCACAAAGGGGTGGCCTAAGGCAAAGACCTTCCTGACATTTAGGGCAACAGAACAATAGGTAACCAAAAGGCCCAAAGCAGGGTTTCTCCACTGAGTCTTTAATGGTCATAGTGATTTCTGAGTTTTCTGTGATGCTCGCCATTCCCTTGAGCTATCCAGTACATGGCCATGTCACAGAGCTTGGAGGTGGTATATATCTTGCACAAAAAACCATGAGCCTATTCTAGAGAGTGGCCAGAATTCAGGAAGAAAAGTGGAACTTAGGAAGATAGCAGGTGTAGCCAATTGATAAGGCAAGCCGCAGTCCATTCATAAATTGTGCAGGATGAATTCTGGGAAGCTTTCTACTAAACAGGACATATCCATTGATCCAATATCTTTTCTAATGTCTACAACCATAGATAACAGTGGGATACACAGACATAGAAACACTCGCCTTGCCAAACGACTTACTAGAAACAGTTCACTCCAAACCAAACAAACCGACTTCCCTGCCTATTTTCAGAACATGAGACAAAACCACAAAACCACAACCAAACCTACAAAGGCACCTCCTTCTGCCAAGTAGGTCTTTGACTATCTTGAGTGTCCTCTGACTTATGGGCCATACTATGTTCCCCCGAAATGGCCACTCCTGTCTCAGATTTGGACTCCATGGCCAACTCTATTTAATTGTCAGGAGCCAGCTGTGAGCCACTACCTGTTTTCTCAGGAAAGGCCCCTCTTCAGAGATTTCCTGCCATTTGGCCATCCTCACATGAGTAGGTACCAAGAAAGACTGACTCTGTCCTTGGTAAATCCAAACAAATGAGACCACTCGGACTGGAACTGGCCCTGGCTTTTTTGCCTGAATTCCTGGATCCCAAGATCAGAGAGTTCCATCACCAAGGAAGTGAGGTGAGGTCACTTCTTTCAGAAATTGAAAAATCTGTGGAAAGCAACGCTGGGCCTAGATCTCAGTTCCAAGGGTGACTCTTATGCGTGGCCTCCTAAAATCCCAACAAAATTCAATGCAATACTTCTCTAAGGTCAGTTCCACAACTCAGTCTCTAAGGGGAATCACACCAGAGTTCAAGCCCAGGTGGACAAAGTCATTTCTTCCAACCGCCACACAAATGACCAAAATTAAAACGAAAAGACTCCCACATGGCCCTCATCTTCTTACATATTGTCATTCATCATAATGTCTGGCTGAAGATTTTCATGAGGGGCGAAGCCCAAGAAAGTGTCCAAAATAAGCTCACTTGCCCCTCATTTGCCTAAAGTCAGGGTGGCCTGGACACCCTTCCTGTGAACCAGGAGTGATCAAATAAGCCTGTCATTAATAATGCTCTGTTTCTCCAATTTGAGGCCTACTAATTTTCAGGTATAGATTCTTTGTGATTTGGAGTCATGCGAAACCCCAAGCACCTCTGCAGGGCTTTGAGGAACTTTTTTGACCCAAAGAATCCATTTTCTCACTTGACAGAGGTCAGGAACCTAACAGAGGAAGGCAAGAGACTTCATCCACAATGACTGATCTTTTTGCCATTATGGTTTTTGATGCACACATGGGATCATTCTTTAGATCCATCAGGTGCTGAGAATGTAAGACACAGCCACACACAGGCCAAGAGGCTAATTCAGCCACATCCCTTTACAAAGCAATTAAGCAAAGAGCCACAGGTGATGCCCATTCATTTCCATTTGAAAACTCTTTCTTCAGGCTTCACAAAGGGGTGGCCTGAGACCAAGTCTTTCCTGACATTCAGTGCAACAGAACAATAGGTAAGCAAAAGGCCCAAAGCGGGGTTTTTCCACTGAGACATTTCTGTTCACACTGATATCTGAGTTTTCTGAAAGGCTGGCCATTCTCTTCCGCTATCCAGTACATGGCCATGTCACAGAGCTTGTAGTGGTGCATATCTTGGACACAAAACCATGAGCCTATTCTGGAGAGTGGCCAGAATTCAGGAAGAAAACAGGAACTTAGGAAGATAGAATGTGTTGCCTCTCGATAAGACAAGCTGCAGTCCATTCATAAATTGGGCAGGTTGAATTATGGGAAGATTCATAGTAGACTGGACGCATCCATTAATGCATTCTCTTTTCTAATGTCTACAACAATGGACACAGTGGGATACACAGACATAGAAACACTCGCCTGGTCAAACGACTTACTAAAAACAATCCACTCCAAACCAAACAAACCAACTTTCCTACCTATTCTCAGAACATGGCCTGACCTCTCTCAGATCTGGTTTCCTTGGCCAACTCTGTGAAGTTGTCAAGAAAAAGGGGTGAGCCACTACCTGCTTCTTCTGGAAAGGTCCCTCTTCAGAGCTCTCCTGGCATTTGGCCATCCTCACATCGGTAGGTACCAAGAAAGACTGACTCTGTCCTTGTTAAATCCAAACAAGTGAGTCCACTGGGACTGGGGCTGCCTCGGGGTGCCTGGATTCTTGGATACAAAGTTCAGAGAGTTCCATCACCAAGGAAATGAGGTATATCACTTTCTTTGGAACTGAATGAGGTCACTGCCTTGGCAACCACTTTGTCCTAACAGTTGCTTCCAAGTGTCCCATGAGATGGAGGCTGCCCCTACTTCCTGTGACACTTTCACAAGGTAGAATGGTATGTCAACCATAGGCACCCAGCAGCAGCTCTCCACACAGGCCTGGTTTGGTCCATCTTCTCTACAATAAAAAGAGAGAGGCTGATTCAGACACATCCCTTCATCCTGACCAGGTTGTTTGCCATGTAAGATGACTTTTGCTCTCTCAGGTCCTTCATAGCTGCCTACATCTTCTCCAGGTATCATTTCTGAATGGACCTTTGAGGTTCTCAGCAGGTGGAATGTCCCCTACTTTCCTGTATTGTAAGAACGACTCTATCCCTGCTCTTCTGTAAAATGAGATTGAGGAAACAGTGTATGTTTAGGCTTAATAACAGGTTCGATTTGGGTTAGCAATCATTCTGTGTGATAAATAATGGTATTGGGAACCTGCGATATTTACAAGAATATTGAGGTGAAATATAAGTATGAAAACAAAAATCTAGGTATGATTTGAAGCCCAGAAGGGCATTGGGCCCTTAATTGGGATACTTAGTTTTGAATTATATTCTGCAAAGATGTCTCAGACAATTTGATATACAATGGCATAGGACCTTGTACCTTGGATGTTTGAATGTAGAAGAGAACATCCAATCCAAAGGGATAGTCAGTAGAATTAGGAAGATAGTCGGTAGGTTTAGGAAGAAGAGTGAGTGTAGGATTGGGACTAAAAATTCTTTAGCTATAGGGTTTCGGATAGAGAGTGAATGTAAATGTCAGCACATATGAAGAGTCAGTCACTATGATGAAATTGGGAAAATATGTAGAAAAGCAGATAACAATAGAGACATTATGAAATCAGGCAAAGTATTAAGTGAGTGATAGGAGTAGACATTTTCACCAGGGTTGAGTTTGAATATATAATCTTAGGAAGAAACAAATATGTAGTAACCAATAGGATTGACATTTGAGAGCATTAGGCAACCTGGACAAGGATGTTTTTAGTAATCCATGATCGCTTTCCATTTAGTCTTTGGTACAATCATAAGTGTGACCTTTACATTTTTTGTCCAGAATATTACTGTGATAAAATCTATATGTAGATCAGGTGACATGAGTATTTCTACCACCATTTCTGGGAGCAATATACTGAAGACGTAAAATTTGTATTGGGGGTACAAAGAGGTGTACCCTGTGTCCATGAATATAGAGATTAAGCATGAATACACCATACTGTGAATAAATAATATAACTGGTTCCAACTTTAAATAATGGATTGAATTGATATCTGAAAATATACAATAAATCTTATATTGATATATATTCATTCATTCCAACCAGTTATACATCTAATGGTAATATTAGTGTTTTGATTTATCATGAAGAGTGTGTGAAGTTTGCTTCAAAAGTGATTATGGAAATCGAAAATAATGTGTTCGGAAATAATTCTCATGCAAAGACCAGTCAAGAAATATGGAGGAATACATGTGTTTTGAAGCAGGAAGTGATTGAAAGTGAAACAAATGCCTATAAATTTGCTAAATTTTTTATGAAATATATATCCTATGATGTGCATAAACTGATGAAATTGTACCAGTTTTGAATAAAAATTAACGTAAAAATACACATCATGTCCATTGGAATCTACTTGCATTGATGTTAAACTTGGTCAGTTACTGTAGAAATATTAGGATTCGCGTGCCTCATTCACCGAAGTTAGTTTTCTTTTTTTTTTTTTAATTTTTTATGGTTGTTCTAAACATTATTTATTTCTTGATATATCATATTTCACACTTTGATTCAAGTGGGTTATGAACTCCCATTTTTACCCCGTATACAGATTGCAGAATCACATCAGTTACACATCAATTGATTGACACATTTCCATACTAGTGTCTATTGTATTCTGCTGCCTTTCCTATCCTCTACTATCCCTCCTCCCCTCCGCTCTCTTCCCCTCTCCTCTCTCTACCCCCTCTACTGTAATAAATTTCTCCCTTTTGTATTATTTTTCCCTTTCCCCTCACATCCTCTTTTATGTAATTTTGTATAACCCTGAGGGTCTACTTCCATTTCCATGCAATTTCCCTTCCCTCTCCCTTTCTCTAACACCTCTCATCCCTATTTAATATTAATCTTCTTCTCATGCTCTTCATCCCTACTCTGTTCGTAGTTACTCTCCTTTTAATCAAAGAAGGCATTTAGCATTTGTTTTTTAGGGATTGGCTAGCTTCACTTTGCATAATCTGCTCTAATGCCATCTATTTTCCTGCAAATTCTATGATTTTGTCATTTTTTAAAGCAGAGTAATACTCCATTGTGTATAAGTGCCACATTTTTTTATCCATTCTTCTATTGAACAGCATCTAGGTTGGTTCCACAGTCTTGCTATTGTGAATTGTGCTGCTATGAACATCAATGTAGCAGTGTCCCTGTAGCATGCTCTTTTAGGGTCTTTAGGGAATAGACCGAGAAGAGGAATAGCTGGGTCAAATGGTAGTTCCATTCACAGCTTTCCAAGAAATCTCCATAATGCTTTCAAAATTGGCTCTACCAATTAGCAGTGCCTCCAATAATGTACAAGTGTACCTGTTTCTCCACATCCTCACCAGCACTTGTTGTTGTTTGACTTCATAATGGCTGCCAATCTTACTGGAATGAGATGGTATCTTAGGGTGGTTTTGATTTGCATTTCTCTGACTGCTGGGGATGGTGAGCATTTTTTCATGTACTTGTTTTTTGATTGTATGTACTTCTCTGAGAAGTGTCTGTTCTGGTTCTTGGCCCATTTGTTTATTGGGTTATTTGTTATCTTATTGTCTATTTTTTTGAGTTCTTTGTATACTCTGAATATTAGGGCTCTATCTGAAGTGTGAGGAGTAAAGATTTGTTCCCAGGATTTAGGCTCCCTATTTACCTCTCTTATTGTTCCTTTTGCTGATAAAAAACTTTTTAGTTTGAGTAAGTCCCATTTGTTGATTCTAGTTATTAACTCTTGTGCTATGGGTGTCCTATTCAGGAATTTGGAGCCCGACCCCACAGTATGTAAATTGTAGCCAACTTTTTGTTCTATCAGACGCCATGTCTCTGATTTGATATCAAGCTCCTTGATCCATTTTGAGTTAACTTTTGTGCATGGCGAGAGAAAGGGATTCAGTTTCATTTTGTTACATATGGATTCCAAGTTTTCCCAGCACCATTTTTTGCAGATGCTATTTTCCTTCATTGCATGCTTTTAGCCCCTCCATCAAATATAAGATAGTTGTAGTTTCCTGGCTTGGTTTCTGTGTCCTCTATTCTGAACCATTGGTCCACCTGCCTGTTTTGGTACCATTACCATGGTATTTTTGTTACTATTTTTCTGTAGTATAGTTTGAAGTCTGGTCTCGCTATGCCGCCTGATTCACACTTCCTGCTTAGTGTTGTTTTTGTTATTCTGTGTCTTTTATTTTTCCATATGAATTTCATGATTGCTTTCTCTATTTCTAGAAAAAATTCCGTTTGGATTTTGATTGGCATTGCATTAAACCTATTGAGAACTTTTGGTAATATCACCATTTTGATGATATTAGTTCTGCCTATCCATGAACAGGATATATTTTTACATCTTCTAAGATCTTCTTCTATTTCTCTCTTTAGGGTTCTGTAGTTTTCATTGTATAAGACTTTCACATCTTTTGTTAGGTTGATTCCTAATTATTATTATTTTTTTTTAGGATATTGTGTATGGAGTGGTTGTCCTCATTTCTATTTCAGAGGATTTGTCGCTGATATGTAGGAATGCCTTAGATTTATGCATGTTGATTTTATATCCTGCCACTTTGCTGAATTCATTTATTAGCTCTATTAGTTTCTTTGTAGACCCTTTTGGGACTGCTAGACATAGAATCATGTGATCTGATAATTTAAGTTCTTCTTTTCCAATTTTTACGCCTTTTATTTCTTTCGTCTGTCTAAATGCTCTGGCTAGTGTTTCGAGAACAATGTTGAACAGAAGTGGTGAGAGAGGGCATCCCTGTCTTGTTCCAGATTTTAGAGAGAATGCCTTCAATTTTTCTCCATTCAGAATGATGCTAGCCTGAAGCTTAGCATAGATTGCTTTTACAATATTGAGGTATGTTCCTCTTATCACTAGTTTTTCTAGAGTGTTGAACATAACAGAATGCTGTACTTTATAGAATGCTTTTTTTGCATCTACCGAGATGATCATATGGTTCTTATTTTTAAGTCTATTGATGTGGTGAATAACATTTATTGATTTCCGTATATTGAACCAGCCTTGCATCACACGGATGAATCCTACTTGATCAGGATTCACAATTTTTTTGATATGTTTTTGTATCCAATTCGCCAGAATTTTATTGAGGATTTTTTCGTGTAGGTTCATTAGAGATATTGGTCTGTAGTTTTCTTTCTTTGAAGTGTCTTTGTCTGGTGTAAGAATCAGGGTGATCTTGGCCTCGTAGAATGAATTTGGAAGAATCTCCCTCTTTTTCAATTTCCTGAAACACCTTGAAAAATATTGGTATTTGTTCCTCTTTAAAGGTTTTGTTAAACTCTGCTGTATACCCATACGGTCCTGGGCTTTTCTAAGTTGGTAGTGGATTGATGGTTTCTTCTATTTCCTCAATTGATATTGGTCTGTTTATGTTGTCTATATCCTCCTGACTCAATATGGGCATATCATATGACTTAAGAAATTTATCGATGCCTTCACTGTCTTCTATTTGTTTGGAGTATAAGGATTAAAAATAATTTCTGATTATCTTCTGTATTTCAGAAATATCTCTTGTGATATTTTCTTTTTTAATCCCTTATGCTAGTAATTTGAGTTCTCTCTTCTTCTCTTTCATAGCATGGCTAAGGGTCTGTCAATTTTATTTATTTTTTCAAAGAACCAACTTCTACTTTTGTCAAGTTTTTTCAATTGTTTCTTTTGTTTCAATTTCATTAATTTCAGCTTTGATTTTAATTATTTCTTGCCTTCTACTTCTTTTGCTGTTTCTTTCGTCTTCTTTTTCTAGGATTTTGAGATGAAGTATGAGATCATTTATTTGTTGGTTGTTTCTTTTTTTAAGGAATGAACTCCAAGCAATGAATTTTCCTGTTAGAACTGCTTTCAATGTGTCCCATAGATTCCGATATGTTGTGTCTGTGTTTTCATTTATCTCTAAGAATTTTTAAATTTCCTCCTTGATCTCTTCTATAACCCATTGATCACTCAGTAACCTATTGTTCATTCTCCAAGTGATGCATGATTTTTCCTTCCTTCTTTTATCATTGATTTTTAGTTTCATTCCATTATGATCAGATAATATGCATGGTATTATCTGTACTCCTTTATATTGTCTAAGAGTTGCCCTGTGACATAATATATGATCATTTTTTAGAAGGATACATGTGCTGCTGAGAAAAAAAGGTAACTGTTTGATGTTGGGTGTTATATTCTACATATCTCAAATAAGTCTAGGTTATTAATTGTGTTATTGAGTTCTATAGTTTCCTTATTCCTTATTCCTTGTTTGGAAGATCTGTCCAGTGGTGAGAGAGGTGTGTTCATGTCTCCCATGATTACTGTATTGTGGTGTATTAGACTCTTGAACTTGAGAAGAGTTTGTTTGATGAACATAGCTGCACCATTGTTTGGGGCATATATATTAATGATTGCTGTCTCTTGTTGGTGTATGGTTCCCTTGAGCAGTATGTAGTGTCTCTCTTTATCCCTTTTGATTAACTTTGGCTCAAAATCTATTTTATTTGATATGAGTATGGACTCTCCTGCTTGTTTCCGAAGTCCATATGAGTGATATGATTCTTCCCAAACTTTCACCGTCAGTCTATGTATGCATTTTCCTATCAAATGCATCTCCTGTAGGCAGCATATTGTTGGGTCTTGTTTTTTGTTCAATTCTACTAGCCAGTGTGTCTTCATTGGTGAGTTTAAGCCATTAACATTTAGGGTTATTATTGAGATATGGGTTGTTCTTCCAGCCATATTTGTTTATTTATGTTACTAAACATGGTTTGTTTTCCTCTTTGATTATTTTCCCCCCTTTAATGTCCTACCTCCCACTGTTGGTTTTCATTGTTATTTTCCATTTCCTCTTCCTGCAATGTTTTGCCGAGGATGTTTTGAAGAGATGGTTTTCTAGCTGCAAATTCTTTTCACTTTTGTTTATCGAGGAAGGTTTTAATTTCATCTTCCATACTGAAGCTTAATTTCGCTAGATACACAATTCTTGGTTGGAACCCATTTTCTTTCAGTGTTTGAAATATGTTATTCCAGGATCTTCTAGCTTTCAGAGTCTGTGTTGAAAGATCAGCTGTTATCCTGATTGGTTTACCCTTAAACGTAATCTGCTTCCTTTCTCTTGTAGCTTTTAAAATTTTCTCTTTTTTCTGTTTGTTGAGCATCTTCATTATAATGTGTCTAGTTGTGGCTCTCTTATGATTTTGCACATTCGGCGTTCTGTAGGCTTCTAGGACTTGGGATTCTGTTTTATTTATCAAGTCTGGGAAGTTTTCTCGTATTATTTCATTGAATAGGTTGCTCATTCCTTTGGTTTGGACCTCTATACCTTCCTGTATCCCAATGACTGTTAAGTTTGGCCTCTTTATGTTATCCCATATTTCTTGGATATTCTGCTCGTGGTTTCTTAACAGTCTTGCTGAGTGGTCTATGTTCTTTTCAAGTTGAAATACTTTGTCTTCATTGTCTGATGTTCTATGTTCTAAGTGTTCTACTCTCCTGGTAGTATTCTCAATTGAGTTTTTAAGTTGGATTATTCCTTCCTGCAATTCTAGGATTTCTGTTTGTTTGTTTTTACAACCTCTATCTCCCTATATAGTTGATCTTTTGCTTATTGGATTTGTTTATGTAATTCATTGTCGAAGTGATCTTTAATTGTCTGATTTTGTTTTCTAATGTCTTCCTTGAGACTCCAGATCATCTAAAGCATGAGTATCCTGAATTCTTTATCTGACATTCCATCTGATGCAGCTATTACCTCTTCTAAAGTTGTGTTGACCTGCATTGCTTGTGGTCCTTTATTTCCTTGTCTTTTCATACTGCTCGCGTTTCTCTCTGCTTGTTGAAACTGTTTTGTTTTGGGCAGTGGCTCTGCTCTGCCCCTATTCCTATTGGGGTGACCTAACAACCACGCTGGTGGGCTGCTGGGCTTGTACTGGGCGCGGGAGAAGTCTCTGCTTTGCCACTACTCCAATAGGGGTGCCGTGTCTACCACACCAGCGGGTCATTGGGCCTGTTCTGGGCATAGGCGGTGGCTCTGCTCTGCCCCTACTCCAATTGGGGTGACGTGACTACCACGCCTGCTGGTTGATGGGCCTGTTCCAGGCACGGGCAGCAGCTCTGCTCTGTCACTACTCCAATTGGGATGACATGACTACCACGCCTGCAGGTCGCTGGGCCTGTGCCGGGCATGGGCGGCGGCTCTGCTCTGCCCCTCTGGCTTGATGACAAAGTGAGAGAGACTCGGGTGTTTGTGACTCACTTTTTTTACCAGGAGACCAACTGTTTCTTTCACCGCTGGTATCGATGAAGTTATCTCCTCCACCACTTTGTGATGACATCAGATCTCTAACATGTTGGTATCCCATGCGAATGGCAGCATTTCGTTCCCTTTGTCGGATGACCATAGCAATGGGTGAGTCCTGACCAGCCCTCACAAGCCCCGTCTCAATCCTGTTGCCACTGCCTATGAAGGCTAGGTAGGTATTTACCTCCACAGTATTCAGCAAGACCTAGACCGAGAAGGAGTTTCCGCGGGTTCTTTAGCCCTGGGCCTGATCAGTTCCAGGAGCCAGAATTCGGCCGCTCTGGGCTTGGTGTATGTTCTGATAGGAACAGGCCTGAGTAATTTGTCTCCGAGACACAGGCGAATGGCAGCCTGAGATTACCTGTTCTATAGCTGAATGAGCTGCTATGAGTTGAAAACAGGAATGGTGACGTCAGCTCTCCAAGATGGTGGCCCCTGGCTTCCTCTGTGGTCTGACTGGTGTGGAAAACCGAATTGGACCGCGTCCTTCCCCGGTCTCAAACCCAGAATTCAGCAATGAGCACAGTGATTGTACAGCTGGCTGGAGCCCACAGAATCCGCACCACTGAATATTTGTGTTGCTATCTCATTGTTTGCCAGCATGCGCCACAGACTCTAGCCGCAGGGCGATTTGCTGAATAAGCAGCATGACGCTCTATGTGGACAAATCACTCACGTTTGAGCCCCGTAGCTAATCCTCATGAGATGGAAATACTTCCACTAGGTTTTGGAGCACCCAAATTTTGCTGGAAATTCGTCATTCTCTTGCACAGTGATGCTGTATATGGGGTTGATGCACTCCTTTCGCTGCCATCATATGATCCCCTGAAGTTAGTTTTCAGTACTGGAAACGAATATGTATTTCAGGTGGATGAACATTTCTGAGAATAAACTTGTGAAAAGTTGATTATAAATCCACATACATAAATATGAATGAATTTAGGGAGTGTAAAATAAGACAAATACATTTCATATTTTGAAAAATCTGGAGAGTGAATACATATATATATATAGATAGATAGATAGATAGATACACACACAGAGAGAGACATTAAAAAGTAGCATTATGTATGCCAATTGAAATTCACCATGAAATATATATCATCCACAGATCCAAAAATACTCATTTTCCTGAACATCAATTTATGTTGTTCAACTAGAAAGCTGACCCATATGTTGAATTTTCAGTTCCAACAGCGTTTAGTAGGAGTGATCTTTTTTTACAGTTTGTATCTGCCAAGTCAGCCACCTCACAAAATGTATGTGTGATACCAGGTAGAATTCAATATGTGCATAAAAAAATACATGTGCTGAATAGACAACAGAGAAAGGGAGACAGTTATTCACATATTTGTTAACTTTTAAAACACATAAAGAACTGTTTCAATAAAAATTTGCTAGATTTATAGCACCTACCATTTATCATAGGAAAGGCAAGTCCAACTATACACCATGCCTCCTGTGAACCTCTTGTATTTCTATTTTGTTTGGGTTATTTTTCTCCATCATATTAAGATTAGAAGTAAAAGTCTAGAAGGGAATTTGTTAGTGTCAGGGATTCAGTATTTCGAATGGAAAATTGGAAAATGTATCCAATGTGTATGCAAATATGTGCTACACAAAAATCTTCCCACTCTCATTCAGAACAATGCCTTGGCATTACCTTCGCCCCATGTAAGACAAAATTAGAGGAGAAGAGTTAGAAAATCTGTGAATACATTCCTGTTATAGAAAATGCTCAGGAGTTCACAAATTTGGAGGTGGTAGAGGAGTTTCCAAAAGTAAGGGACAGGGTAAACACTCCACAAACATGAAGCTCTTCTGGCCTAACATCTGGAGAAACTACCTCTGAGGGTGAGCACTTGAAATATATTTTGTTGTCAGGAGCATTAGCTTCCTTTGTAGTGAGACCATCAAAGCTGGGTCTGCATCTATGTGTCATGGATGACATGGTTTCTTATTTTCCGATGAACATGAGGCAGCAGTGCTGAATTTTCTCTTTGTAGGTAAACTGTGGCCACTGAGGGCAAGTGTCTCCTCATCTGGACTGTGAAGCCATTTGGTCATCCTCCACTCTTTGTGGTGTTTTTTGCTGTTGCACTAGGAGTGTGGTATTTGCTTCATGAAATAAAAAGAGTTCAACTGTGACACAGTGCTGTAGGGAGTTCTTTCAGTTGTGGTGGGTTGGGTTCTGTTGGAGAATGCACCAACCAGGCTTCTATCCCACATAGCTTGCAACTTTGACCATAGCAACCTGATTCTGAACATTGCCCTGAAACCTCTCCATATAACAAGATTCTTTTACATATAAGGGTCTACTGGCTGCAAAATGTCAGTCACAAGTTATTTGGACACCAATGGCAGATAAACATGGCCACACCAGAGATATTTTATCACACACCTGCCCACCACGGCTCTAGGAACACTACTCAGCAGGTTCCAACTTACTTGCATCTCTGTTATACACCATTTTCATGAAACCCAGTCAACAAAGGCAATGTCTTGTATTCTCATGATCAGCTAGAGGACATCCAAAGGTTCTCCTGTGACACCTAGTCTTGGGAATTTCAAAAATTTCATGGTATTCATCTAGCCATTATTCAAGGAAGAAGTTGTAGGCACTGTGGGTTTCAATTCATTCATTAACCATTAAATGTTGAGTAAGCTCACTTCAATGAAAGCTCTGGAGAACCCTCAGAGGCAAGGCTTCCCAAAGGGTGGCCAAAAGGTCACATGAAGCCAGGCCCATTGAGGTCTACAATGTGAGGTCCATGTGTGTTTTCACTCTCAACTATGGCTGCCAAGTCTTTCAGAATAAAATCATGTGATATGCTGGCTGAGATTCCCTTTGCTCTGTGGAAAGCCAACTTGGGCGTAGATCTCACTTTCCAAGGGCGACTCTCATGCATGGCCTTCTAAAAGCCCAACACAATCCATGGCAATACTTCTCTGAGGTCAATTCCAGAACTCAGTCTCTATGTTGAATCACACAAGAGTTCAAGCCCAGGTGTACCCAGTCATCTCTTCCTACCGCCATACAAATGTTCACAGTTAAAACCAAAACACCCCAACATGGCCCTCATCTTCTTCCATGTAGACACTCATCATAACCTCCGGCTGGAGGTTTCCATGAGGTACACAGCCCACGTCCGTGTCCAAAATAAGCTCCCTTGCCCCTCATTTGCCTAACATCAGGGTTGCCTGGACTGCCTTCCTGTGAAACAGAAGTGAAAAAATAGGCCTGGCGTTAATACTGCTCTACTTCTCCAACTTGAGGCCTACTGAGTGTGGGGTTTAGATTCTTTATGTAAATTCATATTTTTTGTTGTTGTACTTTAACTTTTTAATATGTTTTCATTTTTTAAATATTTTTATTTTATTATTATTATTATTTTAAACTTTAATTTACATCTTTTAAATGATCATTATTTTTAAATTTTTTTCTTTCTTTCTTTCTTTTCTATTTTTTCTTTTGTCTTATCATTTCTTTTCAATTTTCTGATTTCCCCTTCCTCGAATTCTACCTGCCTATTCTCATTCTCTTTAGTGACTTCTTCCCTTTCTTTCTAATATCTTTTCTTCCAAGCATCAAATAAATTTATAAGAGTAAGCAGTAACTCAACAGTCAAACAGAGCAAGAAGTAACATGAGCAGCACAAAAAATCAAGGAAGAAAATAAGTACAAACAACGAAGGACAGCCAAAATATTCAGGAGGACCTATAGTCATCAGAAAAATGGTCATATAAAGAACTCAAGGAATACCTTAGACAGATGGAATTGAAACTTAAAGAGGATACGAGACAGCAAATCCAAACAGTGAAAGAACACATTGAAAATGAATTACATAAACAGATAAAAGAAGAAGTTATGCATCTTTATCAGGAGATAGAGATTATAAAAAAATCAAACAATAATTCTAGAAATGAAGGAAACGATAAACCAAATTAAAAAGTCAATTGAGAGTATCACTAACACTGTGGAGCAAGTAGAAGACAGAATGTCAGATAATGAAGACAAAATATATCATCTTGAAATGAATCTAGCCAACACAGAAAGGCTGGTAAAAAATCATGAGTAAAACATCCAAGATATATGGGATAACATAAAAAATAAATTAATGAGTCATCTGGATAGGTACACAGATTCAAACCAAGGGAATTAGTAATCTATTGAATGAAATAATTACAGAAATATTTCCAGAAATACAAAGTAAATAGATATACAAATTGGACATGCTTACAGGACACGGAGAACACAAAATCACAGTAGACCAACACCAAGACACATTGTTATGAAGATATCCAATATACAAAACAAAGAGAAAATATTAATAGCTCTAAGAGAAAGGAGGCAGATTACATTAAGGGGTAAACCAATAAGGTTGAGAATGGATTTTTCATCACAGTCGCTGAAAGCGAGAAGATCCTGGAGCAACGTATTTCAAACACTGAAAGACAATGAATGCCAACCAAGAATTCTGTATCCAGCAAAATTAAGCTGCAGGTATGACGATGAAATAAAAATATTTCATGATAAACAAAAGGTAAAAAAATTTGTAGCCAGAAAACCAGCATTGCAAAGCATCTTGAGCAAAACAATACACGAAGAAGAAATGAAAATCAACAACCAAAACCATCAGTGGGAAGTGCCTCAGTAATGACTGAGGGTGGGGGAAAAGCTAATCATGCAGAAACAAACTAAATTAAAAAAAAAAAAAGATGAATCATCAATCATGAGCGGCAGTACAAACCATATATCAATAGTGACTCTAAATGTTAATGGCTTAAACTCTCCAATAACGCGACATAGGCTGGTAACTTGGATTAAAAATGAATCCAACAATATATTGCCTCCAGGAGGCACATCTGAATGGAAAAGACATACACAGGCTGAAGGTGCAAGTTTTGGAAAAAATATACCATGCAACGCTCCCCATAAGCAAGCAGGGGTGGCCATGCTCATATCGAATAAAATCGACTTCAAGACTAATTTAATCAAAAGGGATAAGAAAGGACATTATATACTGTTAAAAGGAACCATTCATCAACAAGACATAAAAATTATCAATATTTATGCACCAAATAATGGTGCTGCAATGTTCAAAAAAAAATTCACCTCAAGTTCCAGAATGAAATAGACCACAACACAATAATTATGGGTGACTTCAACACACCTCTCTCACCATTGGACAGATCCTCCAAACAAAAGTGAATAAAGAAACTATAGAACTCAATATCACAATCAATAACCTAGACTTAACTGACATATATCGAATATATCAATCATCATCAAGTGGATATACTTTTTTCTCAGTAGCACGTGGATCCTTCTCAAAAATAGACCATATATTATGTCATAGGGCAACCCTCAGTAAATATACAGGGGTTGAGATAATACCATGAATTTTTTCTGATCATAATGGAATGAAACTGGAAACCAATGATAAAAAAAGGAAGGAAAATTCCTACATCACATGGAAAATGAACAATATGTTACTGAATGATCAGTGGGTTACAGAAGATATAAAGGAGGAAATCAAAAAATTCTTAGAGATACATGAAAATACAGACACAATATATCAGAATCTATGGGAAATTCATCGCCTGGAGGTCATTCCTGAAAAAAAGTAAAAACGAACAAATAAATGAGCTCACACTTCAACTCAAAGCCCTAGAAAAGGAAGAGCAAAACAACAAAAAATGTAGCAGAAAGCAAGAAATAATTAAAATCAGAGCAGAAATCAACGAAATTGAAACAAAAGAAACTATTGAAAAAATTAACAAAACTAAAAGGTGGTTCTTCGAAAAAATAAATATGTTCGACAGACCCTTAGGCATGCTAATGAAGAGAAGAAGAGAGAGAACTCAAATTACTAACATATGGGATGAAAAAGGCAATATTACAACAGATGCTTCCGAAATACAGAAGACAATTAGAAATTATTTAGAAAAACTATATTCCAATAAAATAGAATATAGTGAAGATATCGATAAATTTCTTAAGTCATATGATATTCCCAGACTGAGTCAGAAGGATACACACAATTTAAACAGACCAATGTCAATGGATGAAACAGAAGAAGCAATCAAAAGACTACAAACCAAGAAAAGCCCAGGAACGGATGGCTATACAGCGGAGTTTTACAAAACATTTAAAGAAGATTTAATACCAATACTTTTCAAGTTATTTCAGCATAGAGAAAAAGAGGGAGCTCTTCCAAATTCATTCTATGAGGCCAACATCACGCTGATTCCGAAATCAGAAAAAGACACCTCAAAGAAAGAAAACTACAGACCAATATATCTGATGAACCTACATGCAAAAATCCTCAATAAAACTCTGGTGAATCGAATACAAAGGCACATCAAAAAAATTATGCACCATGATCAAGTAGGATTCATAGCTGGGATGCAAGGATGGTTCAATATACGGAAATTAATAAATGTTATTCACCACATCAATAGACTTAAAGATAAGAACCATATGATCATCTCGATAGAAGCAAAAAAAGCATTTGACAAAGTACAGCATCCCTTTATGTTCAAAACATTAGAAAAAATAGGGATAACAGGAAGTTACCTCGACATTGTAAAAGCTATCTAAGCTAAGCATCAGGCTAGCATCATTATGAATGGAGAAAAATTGAAGGCATTTCTTCTAAAATCTGGAACAAGACAGGGATGCCCTCTCTCACCACTTCTATTCCATATAGTTCTCGAAACACTGGCCAGAGCAATTAGACATACTAAACAAATAAAAGGCATAAAAATAGGAAAATAAGAACGAAAATTATCACTATTTTCGGGTGACATTATTCTATTCATAGAAGACACAAAAAGGTGTACAAAAACTACTAGAACTAAAAAATGAATGACCTGCGACCCACTGGCAGGTCAGGCCCAGAAATCTGCAGAGGGGCACAGCTGCCCCACCCACCTGCAAGGTAGGCGATACCGTGACCACTGATAAAACAGGCCCAGTGGCCGTCTGACACATCACCCCGTTTGGGGGAGGGGCAGAGCCACCACCAGCACCTGTTAGGTAGACAGACCTGCAAACGACAGACAGAACAGGCCTAGCGGCCAGCAGAGGTGCAGAGCCGCTTCTCACGCCTGCAAGGGAGGCGAACCTGTGACCACCGAAAGAACAGGCCCACCGAAAGTAGAGGCACAGCAGCCTGCCGGCGTAGTAGGCACATTGCCCCAATTGGAGGAGGGGCAGAACCACCGCCAAAGCCTGCAAGGGAGACTTTGCAACTATATAAGAGCAATATAAATATATAGGGGGAAAATCAATAACAAAACAGTTTCACCAAGCAGAAAGAAACGCGATCAGTATGAAAAGACAAGGAAAGAAAGGACCACAAGCAATGCAGGTCAACTCAACTTTAGAAGAGGTAATATCTGCAGCAGATGGAATGTCAGATAAAGAATTCAGGATATACATGCTTCAGATTATCTGGAGTCTCAAGGAAGACATTAGACAGCATAATCAGACAATGAAAGACCACTTCGAGCACTTCGAAAATGAATTACATAAACAAATACAAGAAGCAAAAGATCAATTATACAGGGAGATCAAGGTTATAAAAAACAAACAGAAATCCTGGAAATGCAGGAAACAATAAACCAAATTAAAAACTCAATTGAGAATACTACCAGCAGAGTAGAACACTTAGAAGATAGAACATCAGAAAATGAAGACAAAGTATTTCAACTGGAGAAGAACATAGACAGCTCAGCAAAGCTGTTAAGAAACCATGAGCAGAACATTCAAGAAATATGGGATAACATAAAGAGACCAAACTTAAGAATCATTGGGATACAGGAAGGTATAGAGTTCCAAACAAAAGGAATGAGCAATCTATTCAATGAAATAATACGAGAAAACTTCCCAGACTTGAAGAATGAGACAGAATCCCATATCCTAGAAGCCTACGGGACGCCGAATTTGCAAAATCATAAGAGATCCACACCTAGACACATTATAATGAAGATGCCCAACATACAGAATAAGGAGAGAATTTTAAAAGCTACAAGAGAAAGGAAGCAGATTACATTTAGGGGTAAACCAATCAGGATAACAGCTGTTCTTTCAACACAGACTCTGAAAGCTAGAAGATCCTTGAATAACATATTTGAAACACTGAAAGAAAATGGGTTCCAACCAAGAATTGTGTATCCAGCAAAATTAAGCTTCAGTATGGAAGATGAAATTAAAACCTTCCATGATAAACAAAAGTGAAAATAATTTGCAGCTAGAAAACCATCTCTTCAAAACATCCTCGGCAAAACATTGCATTAAGAGGAAATGGAAAATAACAATGAAAACCAACAGCGGGAGGGAGTACAGTAAAGAGGGGGAATAATCAAAGAGGAAAACAAACCATGTTTAGTAACATAAATAAACCAATATGACTGGAAGAACAACCCATATCTCAATAATAACCCTAAATGTTAATGGCTTAAACTCACGAATTAAGAGACACAGGCTAGTAGAATGGATCACAAAACAAGACCCAACAATATGCTGCCTTCAGTAGACGCATTTGATAGGAAAAGACATACATAGACTGAAGGTGAAAGGTTGGGAAATATCATATCACTCTTATGGACTTCGGAAACAAGCACGAGTGTCCATACTCATATCAAATAAAATAGATTTCAAGCCAAAGTTAATCAAAAGGGATGAAGAGGGACACTACATACAGCTCAAGGGAACCATACACCAACAAGACATCACAATCATAAATATATATGCCCCAAACAATGGTGCAGCTATGTTCATCAAACAAACTCTTCTCAAGTTCAAGAGTCTAATAGACCACCATACAATAATTATGGGAGACTTCAACACACCTCTCTCACCACTGGATAGATCTTAAAGAAAAGTTGAATAAGGAATCTATAGAACTCAATAACATAATTAATAACCTAGACTTAATTGACATATATAGAATATACCACCCAAGATCAAGCAGTTACACTTTTTTCTCAGCAGCACTTGGATCCTTCTCAAAAATAGATCATATATTATGTCACAGGGCAACTCTTAGACAATAGAAAGGAGTAGAGATAATACCATGCATCTTATCTGAACATAATGAAATGAAATTGAAAATCAACGATAAAAGAAGTAAGGAAAAATCATGCATCAATTGGAGAATGAAAAATAGGTTACTGAATGATAAATGGGTTATAGAAGACATCAAGGAGGATATTAAAAAATTCTTAGAGATAAATGAAAACACAGACACAACATATCGGAATCTATGGGACACATTGAAAGCAGTTCTAAGAGGAAAATTTATTGCTTGGAGTTCATTCCTTAAAAAAAGAAACAAACCAACAAATAAATGATCTAATACTTCAACTCAATGTCCTAGAGAAAGAAGAGCAAAACAACAGCAAAAAAGTAGAAGACAAGAAATAATTAAAATCAGAGCAAAAATTAATGAAATTGAAACAAAAGAAACAATTGAAAAAACTTGACAAAAGTAGAAGTTGGTTCTTTGAAAAAATAAATAAAATTGACAGACCCTTAGCCATGCTATGAAAGAGAAGAAGAGAGAACTCAAATTACTAGCATAAGGGATTAAAAAAGAAAATATCACAAGAGATATTTCTGAAATACAGAAGATAATCAGAAATTACTTTTAATCCTTATACTCCAAACAAATAGAAGACAGTGAAGGCATCGATAAATTTCTTAAGTCATATGATATGCCCATATTGAGTCAGGAGGATATAGACAACATAAACAGACCAATATCAATTGAGGAAATAGAAGAAACCATCAATCCACTACCAACTTAGAAAAGCCCAGGACCGTATGGGTATACAGCAGAGTTTAACAAAACCTTTAA
Source organism: Callospermophilus lateralis (assembly GCF_048772815.1). Lineage (NCBI taxonomy): Eukaryota > Metazoa > Chordata > Mammalia > Rodentia > Sciuridae > Callospermophilus > Callospermophilus lateralis. Next base: position 444,019 of record NW_027512470.1, on the reverse strand, counting down.
AGAGGAACAAATACCAATATTTTTCAAGGTGTTTCAGGAAATTGAAAAAGAGGGAGATTCTTCCAAATTCATTCTACGAGGCCAAGATCACCCTGATTCTTACACCAGACAAAGACACTTCAAAGAAAGAAAACTACAGACCAATATCTCTAATGAACCTACACGAAAAAATCCTCAATAAAATTCTGGCGAATTGGATACAAAAACATATCAAAAAAATTGTGAATCCTGATCAAGTAGGATTCATCCGTGTGATGCAAGGCTGGTTCAATATACGGAAATCAATAAATGTTATTCACCACATCAATAGACTTAAAAATAAGAACCATATGATCATCTCGGTAGATGCAAAAAAAGCGTTCTATAAAGTACAGCATTCTGTTATGTTCAACACTCTAGAAAAACTAGTGATAAGAGGAACATACCTCAATATTGTAAAAGCAATCTATGCTAAGCTTCAGGCTAGCATCATTCTGAATGGAGAAAAATTGAAGGCATTCTCTCTAAAATCTGGAACAAGACAGGGATGCCCTCTCTCACCACTTCTGTTCAACATTGATCTCGAAACACTAGCCAGAGCATTTAGACAGACGAAAGAAATAAAAGGCGTAAAAATTGGAAAAGAAGAACTTAAATTATCAGATCACATGATTCTATGTCTAGCAGTCCCAAAAGGGTCTACAAAGAAACTAATAGAGCTAATAAATGAATTCAGCAAAGTGGCAGGATATAAAATCAACATGCATAAATCTAAGGCATTCCTACATATCAGCGACAAATCCTCTGAAATAGAAATGAGGACAACCACTCCATACACAATATCCTAAAAAAAAATAATAATAATTAGGAATCAACCTAACAAAAGATGTGAAAGTCTTATACAATGAAAACTACAGAACCCTAAAGAGAGAAATAGAAGAAGATCTTAGAAGATGTAAAAATATATCCTGTTCATGGATAGGCAGAACTAATATCATCAAAATGGTGATATTACCAAAAGTTCTCAATAGGTTTAATGCAATGCCAATCAAAATCCAAACGGAATTTTTTCTAGAAATAGAGAAAGCAATCATGAAATTCATATGGAAAAATAAAAGACACAGAATAACAAAAACAACACTAAGCAGGAAGTGTGAATCAGGCGGCATAGCGAGACCAGACTTCAAACTATACTACAGAAAAATAGTAACAAAAATACCATGGTAATGGTACCAAAACAGGCAGGTGGACCAATGGTTCAGAATAGAGGACACAGAAACCAAGCCAGGAAACTACAACTATCTTATATTTGATGGAGGGGCTAAAAGCATGCAATGAAGGAAAATAGCATCTGCAAAAAATGGTGCTGGGAAAACTTGGAATCCATATGTAACAAAATGAAACTGAATCCCTTTCTCTCGCCATGCACAAAAGTTAACTCAAAATGGATCAAGGAGCTTGATATCAAATCAGAGACATGGCGTCTGATAGAACAAAAAGTTGGCTACAATTTACATACTGTGGGGTCGGGCTCCAAATTCCTGAATAGGACACCCATAGCACAAGAGTTAATAACTAGAATCAACAAATGGGACTTACTCAAACTAAAAAGTTTTTTATCAGCAAAAGGAACAATAAGAGAGGTAAATAGGGAGCCTAAATCCTGGGAACAAATCTTTACTCCTCACACTTCAGATAGAGCCCTAATATTCAGAGTATACAAAGAACTCAAAAAAATAGACAATAAGATAACAAATAACCCAATATACAAATGGGCCAAGAACCAGAACAGACACTTCTCAGAGAAGTACATACAATCAAAAAACAAGTACATGAAAAAATGCTCACCATCCCCAGCAGTCAGAGAAATGCAAATCAAAACCACCCTAAGATACCATCTCATTCCAGTAAGATTGGCAGCCATTATGAAGTCAAACAACAACAAGTGCTGGTGAGGATGTGGAGAAACAGGTACACTTGTACATTATTGGAGGCACTGCTAATTGGTAGAGCCAATTTTGAAAGCATTATGGAGATTTCTTGGAAAGCTGTGAATGGAACTACCATTTGACCCAGCTATTCCTCTTCTCGGTCTATTCCCTAAAGACCCTAAAAGAGCATGCTACAGGGACACTGCTACATTGATGTTCATAGCAGCACAATTCACAATAGCAAGACTGTGGAACCAACCTAGATGCTGTTCAATAGAAGAATGGATAAAAAAATGTGGCACTTATACACAATGGAGTATTACTCTGCTTTAAAAAATGACAAAATCATAGAATTTGCAGGAAAATAGATGGCATTAGAGCAGATTATGCAAAGTGAAGCTAGCCAATCCCTAAAAAACAAATGCTAAATGCCTTCTTTGATTAAAAGGAGAGTAACTACGAACAGAGTAGGGATGAAGAGCATGAGAAGAAGATTAATATTAAATAGGGATGAGAGGTGTTAGAGAAAGGGAGAGGGAAGGGAAATTGCATGGAAATGGAAGTAGACCCTCAGGGTTATACAAAATTACATAAAAGAGGATGTGAGGGGAAAGGGAAAAATAATACAAAAGGGAGAAATTTATTACAGTAGAGGGGGTAGAGAGAGGAGAGGGGAAGAGAGCGGAGGGGAGGAGGGATAGTAGAGGATAGGAAAGGCAGCAGAATACAATAGACACTAGTATGGAAATGTGTCAATCAATTGATGTGTAACTGATGTGATTCTGCAATCTGTATACGGGGTAAAAATGGGAGTTCATAACCCACTTGAATCAAAGTGTGAAATATGATATATCAAGAAATAAATAATGTTTAGAACAACCATAAAAAATTAAAAAAAAAAAAAGAAAACTAACTTCGGTGAATGAGGCACGCGAATCCTAATATTTCTACAGTAACTGACCAAGTTTAACATCAATGCAAGTAGATTCCAATGGACATGATGTGTATTTTTACGTTAATTTTTATTCAAAACTGGTACAATTTCATCAGTTTATGCACATCATAGGATATATATTTCATAAAAAATTTAGCAAATTTATAGGCATTTGTTTCACTTTCAATCACTTCCTGCTTCAAAACACATGTATTCCTCCATATTTCTTGACTGGTCTTTGCATGAGAATTATTTCCGAACACATTATTTTCGATTTCCATAATCACTTTTGAAGCAAACTTCACACACTCTTCATGATAAATCAAAACACTAATATTACCATTAGATGTATAACTGGTTGGAATGAATGAATATATATCAATATAAGATTTATTGTATATTTTCAGATATCAATTCAATCCATTATTTAAAGTTGGAACCAGTTATATTATTTATTCACAGTATGGTGTATTCATGCTTAATCTCTATATTCATGGACACAGGGTACACCTCTTTGTACCCCCAATACAAATTTTACGTCTTCAGTATATTGCTCCCAGAAATGGTGGTAGAAATACTCATGTCACCTGATCTACATATAGATTTTATCACAGTAATATTCTGGACAAAAAATGTAAAGGTCACACTTATGATTGTACCAAAGACTAAATGGAAAGCGATCATGGATTACTAAAAACATCCTTGTCCAGGTTGCCTAATGCTCTCAAATGTCAATCCTATTGGTTACTACATATTTGTTTCTTCCTAAGATTATATATTCAAACTCAACCCTGGTGAAAATGTCTACTCCTATCACTCACTTAATACTTTGCCTGATTTCATAATGTCTCTATTGTTATCTGCTTTTCTACATATTTTCCCAATTTCATCATAGTGACTGACTCTTCATATGTGCTGACATTTACATTCACTCTCTATCCGAAACCCTATAGCTAAAGAATTTTTAGTCCCAATCCTACACTCACTCTTCTTCCTAAACCTACCGACTATCTTCCTAATTCTACTGACTATCCCTTTGGATTGGATGTTCTCTTCTACATTCAAACATCCAAGGTACAAGGTCCTATGCCATTGTATATCAAATTGTCTGAGACATCTTTGCAGAATATAATTCAAAACTAAGTATCCCAATTAAGGGCCCAATGCCCTTCTGGGCTTCAAATCATACCTAGATTTTTGTTTTCATACTTATATTTCACCTCAATATTCTTGTAAATATCGCAGGTTCCCAATACCATTATTTATCACACAGAATGATTGCTAACCCAAATCGAACCTGTTATTAAGCCTAAACATACACTGTTTCCTCAATCTCATTTTACAGAAGAGCAGGGATAGAGTCGTTCTTACAATACAGGAAAGTAGGGGACATTCCACCTGCTGAGAACCTCAAAGGTCTATTCAGAAATGATACCTGGAGAAGATGTAGGCAGCTATGAAGGACCTGAGAGAGCAAAAGTCATCTTCCATGGCAAACAACCTGGTCAGGATGAAGGGATGTGTCTGAATCAGCCTCTCTCTTTTTATTGTAGAGAAGATGGACCAAACCAGGCCTGTGTGGAGAGCTGCTGCTGGGTGCCTATGGTTGACATACCATTCTACCTTGTGAAAGTGTCACAGGAAGTAGGGGCAGCCTCCATCTCATGGGACACTTGGAAGCAACTGTTAGGACAAAGTGGTTGCCAAGGCAGTGACCTCATTCAGTTCCAAAGAAAGTGATATACCTCATTTCCTTGGTGATGGAACTCTCTGAACTTTGTATCCAAGAATCCAGGCACCCCGAGGCAGCCCCAGTCCCAGTGGACTCACTTGTTTGGATTTAACAAGGACAGAGTCAGTCTTTCTTGGTACCTACCGATGTGAGGATGGCCAAATGCCAGGAGAGCTCTGAAGAGGGACCTTTCCAGAAGAAGCAGGTAGTGGCTCACCCCTTTTTCTTGACAACTTCACAGAGTTGGCCAAGGAAACCAGATCTGAGAGAGGTCAGGCCATGTTCTGAGAATAGGTAGGAAAGTTGGTTTGTTTGGTTTGGAATGGATTGTTTTTAGTAAGTCGTTTGACCAGGCGAGTGTTTCTATGTCTGTGTATCCCACTGTGTCCATTGTTGTAGACATTAGAAAAGAGAATGCATTAATGGATGCCTCCAGTCTACTATAAATCTTCCCATAATTCAACCTGCCCAATTTATGAATGGACTGCAGCTTGTCTTATCGAGAGGCAACACATTCTATCTTCCTAAGTTCCTGTTTTCTTCCTGAATTCTGGCCACTCTCCAGAATAGGCTCATGGTTTTGTGTCCAAGATATGCACCACTACAAGCTCTGTGACATGGCCATGTACTGGAAAGCGGAAGAGAATGGCCAGCCTTTCAGAAAACTCAGATATCAGTGTGAACAGAAATGTCTCAGTGGAAAAACCCCGCTTTGGGCCTTTTGCTTACCTATTGTTCTGTTGCACTGAATGTCAGGAAAGACTTGGTCTCAGGCCACCCCTTTGTGAAGCCTGAAGAAAGAGTTTTCAAATGGAAATGAATGGGCATCACCTGTGGCTCTTTGCTTAATTGCTTTGTAAAGGGATGTGGCTGAATTAGCCTCTTGGCCTGTGTGTGGCTGTGTCTTACATTCTCAGCACCTGATGGATCTAAAGAATGATCCCATGTGTGCATCAAAAACCATAATGGCAAAAAGATCAGTCATTGTGGATGAAGTCTCTTGCCTTCCTTGTTAGGTTCCTGACCTCTGTCAAGTGAGAAAATGGATTCTTTGGGTCAAAAAAGTTCCTCAAAGCCCTGCAGAGGTGCTTGGGGTTTCGCATGACTCCAAATCACAAAGAATCTATACCTGAAAATTAGTAGGCCTCAAATTGGAGAAACAGAGCATTATTAATGACAGGCTTATTTGATCACTCCTGGTTCACAGGAAGGGTGTCCAGGCCACCCTGACTTTAGGCAAATGAGGGGCAAGTGAGCTTATTTTGGACACTTTCTTGGGCTTCGCCCCTCATGAAAATCTTCAGCCAGACATTATGATGAATGACAATATGTAAGAAGATGAGGGCCATGTGGGAGTCTTTTCGTTTTAATTTTGGTCATTTGTGTGGCGGTTGGAAGAAATGACTTTGTCCACCTGGGCTTGAACTCTGGTGTGATTCCCCTTAGAGACTGAGTTGTGGAACTGACCTTAGAGAAGTATTGCATTGAATTTTGTTGGGATTTTAGGAGGCCACGCATAAGAGTCACCCTTGGAACTGAGATCTAGGCCCAGCGTTGCTTTCCACAGATTTTTCAATTTCTTAAAGAAGTGACCTCACCTCACTTCCTTGGTGATGGAACTCTCTGATCTTGGGATCCAGGAATTCAGGCAAAAAAGCCAGGGCCAGTTCCAGTCCGAGTGGTCTCATTTGTTTGGATTTACCAAGGACAGAGTCAGTCTTTCTTGGTACCTACTCATGTGAGGATGGCCAAATGGCAGGAAATCTCTGAAGAGGGGCCTTTCCTGAGAAAACAGGTAGTGGCTCACAGCTGGCTCCTGACAATTAAATAGAGTTGGCCATGGAGTCCAAATCTGAGACAGGAGTGGCCATTTCGGGGGAACATAGTATGGCCCATAAGTCAGAGGACACTCAAGATAGTCAATGACCTACTTGGCAGAAGGAGGTGCCTTTGTAGGTTTGGTTGTGGTTTTGTGGTTTTGTCTCATGTTCTGAAAATAGGCAGGGAAGTCGGTTTGTTTGGTTTGGAGTGAACTGTTTCTAGTAAGTCGTTTGGCAAGGCGAGTGTTTCTATGTCTGTGTATCCCACTGTTATCTATGGTTGTAGACATTAGAAAAGATATTGGATCAATGGATATGTCCTGTTTAGTAGAAAGCTTCCCAGAATTCATCCTGCACAATTTATGAATGGACTGCGGCTTGCCTTATCAATTGGCTACACCTGCTATCTTCCTAAGTTCCACTTTTCTTCCTGAATTCTGGCCACTCTCTAGAATAGGCTCATGGTTTTTTGTGCAAGATATATACCACCTCCAAGCTCTGTGACATGGCCATGTACTGGATAGCTCAAGGGAATGGCGAGCATCACAGAAAACTCAGAAATCACTATGACCATTAAAGACTCAGTGGAGAAACCCTGCTTTGGGCCTTTTGGTTACCTATTGTTCTGTTGCCCTAAATGTCAGGAAGGTCTTTGCCTTAGGCCACCCCTTTGTGAAGCCTGAAGAAAACAGTTTTCAAATGGAAATGAATGGGCATCACCTGTGGCTCTTTGCTTAATTGCTTTGAAAAAGATGTGTCTCATTCAGACCATTGGCCCTGTGTGAGGCTGTTGCTTAGTTTCTCATCACCTGATGGATCTAAAGAAAGATTCCATGTGTACATACAAAACCAAAGTGGCAAAAAGAGCAGTCATTGTGGATGAAGTCTCTCGTCTTCCTCTGTAAGGTTCGTGACCTCCATCAAGTGAGAATAGGGATCCTTTGTCCCAAATGAGTTCCTCAAAGCCCTGCAGATTCTATCCCCTAGGTGCTTGGGTTTTATCATGACTCCAGTTCACATAAAGAATCTAAAACCCACAGTCAGTAGTCCTCAAATTGGAGAAGCGGAGCAGTATTAATGGCAGACCTATTTGATCACATCTTGTTCACAGGAAGTGTGTACAGCCACCCTCAGTTTAGTCAAATTAAGGGGCACGGGAGCTTATTTTTGACACTGGCTTGGGCGGAGCCCCTTATGGAATCCTCCAGCCAGAAGTTATGATGAGTGTCTATATGGAAGAAAATGTGGGTCATGTGGGAGTGTTTTGGTTTTAATTGTGGTCATTTGGGTGGTGGTTGGAAGTGACGACTGGGTCCACCTGGGCTTGAACTCTGGTGTGATTCCCCTTAGATACTGAGTTGAGGTACTGACCTCAGAGAAGTATTGCCATGAATTGAGTTGGGATATTAGGAGGCCACGCATGAGATTTGCCCTTGGAAACTGAGATCTAGGCCCAGGTTGGCTTTGCACAGAGCACTTGGAATCTCAGCCAGGGTATCACATAATTTTATTCTGAAAGACTTGGCAGCCATAGTTGAGAGTCAAAACACACATGGACCTCACATTGTAGACCTCAATGTGCCTAGCATCATGTGATCATTGGCCACTCTTTAGGAAGCCATGCTTATGAGAGTTCTCCAGAGCTTTCATTGAAATGAGCATCCTCACCATTAAATGGTTCCTGAATGAAGTGAAACCCACAGTGCCTTCAACTTCATCCTTGAAAAATGGCTAGATAAATACCGTGAAATTTTTTTAAATTTCCATGACCAGGTGGCACTGGAGAACCTTTGGATATCCTGTTGCTGACTATGAGTATACCAGACAGTGCCTGATGGACTGGGTTTCCAGAAAATGGTGTAGAGCAGAGATGCCAGTAATTTGGAGCCTGCTGAGTAGTGGGCATAGAGCTGCAGTCGGCAGGTGTGTGATAAATCATCTGTGGTGGAGCCATGTGGATCTTCCATTGGCTTCCAAATTGCTTGTGACTGACATGGTGCAGCGAGCAGACCCTTATATGTAAAGGCGTATTTTTATTTGTAGAGTTTTTAGGGCAATGTTCAGAATCACGTTGCTATGGTCAAGAGGCAAGCTATTTGGGATAGAACCTTGGTGGGTGCATTCTCCTGCAGACCCTGACCCACCACACGTGAGAAACTCCCTCCAACACTTTGGCCCAGGTGGACTCCTTGTATTTTGTGAAGCAAATACCAAACTAACAGTGCAGCAGCAAGAAACACCACAAAATGTGGAGGATGACCAAATGGCTTCACAGTCCACACGGGGAGACACTTAGCCCCCAGTGACCACAGTTTACCTACAAAGATTGAATTCAGCACTGCTGACTCATGTTCATTGGAACATAAGAAACCATGTCCTCCAGGTCACATAGATGCAGACCCAGCTTTGATGCTCTCATTACAAAGGAATCTAAAGCTCCTGACAACAACATATATTTCAAGTGCCCAACCTCAGTGGCAGTTTCTGAAGAAGTCTTTAGGCCAGCAGAGCTCCATATTTGTGGAGTGTTTACCCTGTCCCTTACTTTAGTAAACTACTCTACCACCTCCAATGTTGTGAACTTTTGAGCATATTAAATTCCAGCTATGTATTCCCAGATTTTCTAACTCTTCTCCTCTAATGATGTATTACTTGGGGCGAGGGTAATGTCAAGGCATTGTTCTGGAAGAGAGTGAAATATTTCTCCATGTGTTTTTTTTTCAATTATTTTATTTCATATTATTTTTTTATTTTTTTAATTGGGTGTTCAAAACATTACAAAGCTCTTGACATATTATATTTCATACATTAGATTCAAGTGGGTTATGAACTCCCATTTTTATCCCAAATACGGATTGCAGAATCATATGTGTTACACATCTGCATTTTTATAATGCCCTATTAGTAACTGTTGTATTCTGCTACATTTTCTATCCTCTAGTATCCCCACTCCCCTCCCATCTTCTCTCTCTACCCCATCTACTGTAATACATTTATATCTTTGTTAATTTTCCCATTCCCCTCACAACCTCTTATATGTAATTTTGTGTAACAATGAGGGTCTCCCTACATTACCATGCAATTTCCTTTATCTCTCTCTTTCCGACCCCCACCTCATGTCTCTGTTTAATGTTGATCTTTTCTTCCTGCTCTTCCTCCCTGCTCTGTTATTAGTTGCTCTCATTATATCAAAGAAGACATTTTTATTTGTTTTTTAGGGTTTGGCTAGCTTCACTAAGCATAATCTGCTCTAGTGCCATCCATTTCCCTGCAAATTCAATGATTTTGTCATTTTTTAATGATGCATAATACTCAATGGTGTATAAATGCCACATTTTTTTATCCATTCATCTACTGAAGGGCATCTGGGTTGGTTCCACAGTCTAGCAATTTTGAATGGTGCTGCTATGAACATCAATGTGGCAGTATCCCTGTAATATGCTCTTTTAAGGTCTTCAGGGAATAGTCTGAGAAGGGCAATAGCTGGGTCAAATGGTGGTTCCATTCCCAGATTTCCCAGGATTCTCCATACTGCTTTTCAAATTTGCCACAACAGTTTGCAGTCCCACCAGAAATGTACAAGAGTACCCTATTCTCCACATCCTCGCCAGCACTTGTTGTTTGACTTCATAATGGCTGCCAATCTTACTAGAGTAGGATGGTTTCTTTGGGTGATTTTAATTTGCATTTCTCTGACTGCTAGAGATGGTGAGCATTTTTTCATTTACTTACTGATTGATTGTATGTCCTCCTCTGAGTAGTGTCGGTTCAGGTCCATGGCCCATTTTTTGATTGGGTTATTTATCATCTTATTGTCTAATTTTTTGAGTTCTTGGTATACTCTGGATATTAGGGCTCTATCTGAAGTGTAAGGAGTAAAAATTTGTTCCCATAATTTAGGCTCCCTATTTACCTCTCTCATTTTTTATCCTGCTGAGAAAAAACTTTTCAGTTTAAGTAAGTCCCATTTGATGATTCTTGTTATTAACTCTTCTGCTATGGGTGTCCTGTTAAGGAATTTGGAGCCCGGCCCCACATTATGTAGATCGGAGCCAACTTTTTCTTGTATCAGATGCAGAGTCTCTTATTTGATATCTAGCTCCTTGATCCACTTTGAGTTAACTTTTGTGCATGGCAAGAGGAGGGGATTCGATTTTATTTTGTTGCATATGGATTTCCATTTTTTACAACACGATTTGTTGAAGATGCTATATTTCCTCCATTGCATGCTTTTAGCTCCTTTATCAAATATAGCATAGTTGTAGCTTTGTGAATTAGTCTTTGTGTCCTCTATTCTGTACCATTGGTCAACCTGCCAGTTTTGGTACCAGTGCCATGCTGTTTTTGTTAATATTGCTCTGTAGTATAGTTTTAAGTCCGGTATCGCTATACCGCCTGATTCACACTTCCTGCTAGAATTGCTTTTGCTATTCTGGGTCTTATATTTTTCCATAGGAATTCCATGATTGCTTTATCTATTTTTACAAGAAATGCCATTGGGATTTTGATTGGCATTGCATTGAACCTATAGAAAACTTTTGGTAATTTCGCCATTTTGATGATGTTAGTTCTGCCTATCCAGGAACAGGGTATATTTTTCCATCTTCTAAGATCTTCTTCTACTTCTCTTTTTAGGGTTCTGTAGTTTTCATTGTATAAGTCTTTCACCTTTTTTGTTTGGTTGATTTTTAAGTATTTAATTTTTTTGAGGGTATTGTGAATGGAGTGTTTTTCCTCATTTCTGTTTCAGGAGGTTTGTCGCTGATATACAGAAATGCCTTTGATTTATGCGTTTTGATTGTATATCCTGCCACTTTGCTGAATTCATTTATTAGTTCTAGTAGTTCTTTTGTAGACCCTTTTGGGTCTTCTATGTATAGAATCATGTCACCAGGAAATAGTGATAATTTTCGTTCTTATTTTCCTATTTTTATGCCTTTGATTTCTTTCGTCTGTCTAATTGCTCTGGCCAGTGTTTTGAGAACTATATTGAATAGAAGTGGTGACAGAGGGCATCCCTGTCTTGTTCCAGATTTTAGAGGGAATGCCTTCAATTTTTCTCCATTCATAATGATGCTAGCCTGAGACTTAGCATAGATAGCTTTTACAATGTCGAGGTTAGTTCCTGTTATCCCTATTTTTCTAATGTTTTGAACATAAAGGGATGCTGTACTTTGTCAAATGCTTTTTCTGCATCTATCGAGATGATCATATAGTTCCTATCTTTAAGTCTATTGATGTGATGAATAACATTTATTGATTTTCGTATATTGAACCATCGTTGCATACCAGGGATGAATCCTACTTGATCCTGGTGAACAATTTTTTTGATTTGCCTTTGTATTCGATTAGGCAGATTTTTATTGAGGATTCTTGCATCTAGGTTAATCAGATATATTGGTCAGTAGTTCTCTTTCTTTGAGGTGTCTTTTTCTGGTTTTGGAATTAGGGTGATGTTGGCCTCATAAAATGAATTTGGCAGAGCTCCCTCTTTTTCTATTTCCTGAAATAACTTGAAAAGTATTGGTATTAATTCTTCTTTAAAGGTTTTGTAAAACTCCGCTGTATAGCCATCCGTTCCTGGGCTTTTCTTGGTTGGTAGTCTTTTGATTGCTTCTTCTATTTCATCCATTGATATTGGTCTGTTTAAATTGTGTGTATCCTTCTGACTCAGTTTGGGCAAATCATATGACTTAAGAAATTTATCGATGTCTTCACTATTTTCTCTTTTATTGGAATAATGGTTTTCAAAATAATTTCTAATTGTCTTCTGTATTTCTGTAGCATCTGTTGTGATGTTGCCTTTTTCATCCCATATGTTAGTAATTTGAGTTCTTTCTCTTCTTTTCGTCTTTAGCATGGCTAAGGGTCTGTTGATCTTATTTATTTTTTCGAAGAAGCAACTTTTAGTTTTGTTAATTTTTTCAATAGTTTCTTTTGTTTCAATTTTGTTGATTTCCACTCTGATTTTAATAATTTCTTGCCTTCTGCTAAATTTGCTGTTGTTTTGCTCTTCCTTTTCTAGGGCTTTGAGATGAAGTGTGAGCTCACTTATTTGTTGGTTTTTCCTTTTTTTTCAGGAATGACCTCCAGGCGATGAATTTCCCTCTTAAAACTGCTTTCATTGTGTCCCATAGATTCCGATATGTTGTGTGTATAATTACATTTATCTCTAAGAATTTTTTGATTTCCTCCTTTATGTCTTCTGTAACCCATTGATCATTCAGTAACATATTGTTCATTTTCCATGTGATGTAGAATTTTTCCTTCCTTCTTTTATCATTGATTTCCAGTTTCATTCCATTATGATCAGATAAAATGCATGTTATTATCTCCACACCTTTATATTTACTGAGGGTTGCCCTATGGCATCATATATGGTCTTTTTTTGAGAAGGATCCATGTGCTGCTGAGAAAAAAGTATATCCACTTGATGATGGTTGATATATTCTATATATGTCAGTTACATGTTGGTTATTGATTGTGATATTGAGTTCTATACTTTCTTTATTCAACTTTTGTTTGGAGGATCTGTCCAATGGTGATAGATGTGTGTTGAAGTCACCCATAATTATTGTGTTGAGGTCTATTTCATTTTGGAGCTTGAGGAGAATTTGTTTCATGAACATCGTAGCACCATTATTTAGTGCATAAATATTGATAATTGTTATGTCTTGTTGGTGAATGGTTCCTTTTAACAGTATATAATGTCCTTCCTTATCCCTTTTGATTAACTTAGTCTTGAAGTCGATTTTATTTGATATGAGGATGTCCACCCCTGCTTGTTTATGAGGATAAGTGTGCATGGTGTATTTTTTCCCAACCTTTCACCTTCAGCCTGTGTGTCTTTGCATTTCAGATGTGTCTCCAGGAGGCAACATATTGTTGGATTTGTTTATTTAATCCAAGTTACCAGCCTATGTCGCTTTATTGGAGAGTTGAAGCCATTTACATTCAGAGTTACTATTGATGTATGGTTTGTACTGCCAGCCATGTTTGATTATTTATCTTTTTTTAAATTTAGTTTGTTTCTCCATGATAAGCTTTCACCCTGCCTCTGTCATTACCAAGGTACTTCCCACTGATGGTTTTGGTTGTTGTTTTTCATTTCTTTCTTGTGTAGTGTTTTTCTCAAGACGCTTTGTAAAGCTTGTTTTCTGGCTTCAAATTCTTTTAGCTTTTGTTTATCATGAAAGATTCTTATTTTATTCTAGTACCTGATGGTTAATTATGCTGGATACTTAATTCTTGGTTGGCATCCATTGTCTTTCAGTGTTTGAAATACGTTTTTCCAGGATCTTCTCGCTTTCAGCATCTGTGATCAAATATCCGTTGTTAACCTTATTGGTTTACCACTGAATGTATTCTGCCTCCATTCTCTTGTAGATTTATTATTTTCTCTTTGTTCTGTATATTGGATATCTTCATAACAATGTGTCTTGGCATTCGTCTACTGTGATTTTGTGTGCTCTTGTCCTGTATGCATCTACAATTTGTATATCCATTTCCTTTTTTATTTCTGGAAAGTTTTCTGTAATTATTTCATTCATCAGTTTTCTCATTCCCTTGGTTTGAGTCTCTGTACCTTCCTCTATCCTGATGACTCGTAAGTGTGGTTTTATTTATGTTATCCCAAATCTCTTGGATGTTTTTCTTGTGGTTTTTTTGCCAGCCTTTCTGAGTTGGCTGGACTCGTTTCAAGATGATATATTTTGTCTTCATTATCTGACGTTCTGGCTTCTACTTGCTCCACTCTGTTAGTGATACTCTCAATGGAGTTCTTAATTTGGTTTATCATTTCCTTCATTTCTAGAATTATTGTTTGATTTTTTTTATAATCTCTATCCACTGATAAAGATGCTTAACTTTTTCTTTTATATGTTTATGTAATTCATTTTCAATGTTTTCTTTTACTGTTTGGATTTTCTGTCTCGTATCTTCTTTAAGTTTCCATTCCATCTGTCTAAGGTATTCCTTGAGTTCTTTATATGACCACTTTTCTGATGAATCCTGGTTCTCCTGAATATTTAGGGTGTTCTTCGTTGTTTGTTCTCCTTTTCTTCCTTGCTTGTTTATGCTGCTCATGTTACTTCTTGTTCTGTTTGACTGCTGAGTTACTGTTTACTCTTATAAATTTATTTGATGCTTGGGAGGAAAGATTTTAGAAGGGAAGGGAAAAAGTCACTAAAGAGAATGAGAGTAGGCAGGTAGAATGCAAGGAATGGGAAATAAGAAAATTGAAAAGAAATGAAATACAATAGAAAAAATAGAAAATAAAGAATGAAAATGATTTTTTTTAAAAAATGATAATGATAATATAAAATTAAAATAAAAATTTTAAAAAATAATAATAACAAAATAGGGGAGGGGAGGGGGGATTGCAGAGGAAAGGAAAGGCAGCAGAATACAACAGTTACTAGTATGGTATTATGTAAAAATGTGGATGTGTAACCCATGTGATTCTGCAATCTCTACTTGGTTTAAAAAAGGGAGTTCATAACTCACTTGAAGCTAATGTATGCTAATGTATGAAATATGATATGTCAAGAGCTTTGTAGGGTTTTGAACAACCAATAAAAAAATAAAATAAAATAAAATTATTTTGCCATTTAAAAAAAAAAAGAAAATAATTTTGAAGTTTATCTATGATCCAGGGGCAAGTTAAATGAAACAGTTTCCAGTTGTTAAGTCACCAAAAAATTTATTATTTCATGTGTTATTTATTTGCTTTGTAGTATGTTTAAATTTTATTTTTGGAAAGTTTTTAACCTTATTAAATTTGTTTATTTGGTGTGGGGGAAACAATTGTATATACGTTAAGTATTGTTTATCAAAAATGCTTAGAACAAGAAGCATTTCAGATTTTGGATTTTTTTGGAATTATGGAATATTTATACACACATAATCTTGGGGATAAGACTCAAGTGTAAATATGAAATTCATTTATATTTCATACATGCCTTAGACCCATAGCCTGGAGGAAATTTCATACAACATTTTTAGTATACCTGCATTTTGACTGTAACCTCTCAAATGAAGCCAAGTAGGAAACTTTTCACTTGTCACATTCCAGTACTAAAACACGTTAGATTTGGCATTTTGGATTTGGGATTTGGGGATTAGGGGTGCCCAGTTTCCAGAGGGCAAATTCTATTTTTCTACTAAAGTAAACTCATTTATCATAGTAAGTTGTCCTAAGTTAATTATCTTTGTATCCACAAAATTCCTAAAACTTATTGTGGTGCCTATATTTCTCCTTAAAATCATATTTCAAACATTTAATCTTGCTTCATTGAATAAAAACAAATCATATTTTCATCTAATTTTTAGATTCTTTAATTAATTAACACAATTGCTGTCTTATTAAAGGTTCTTTCACTTAAAATACATATTTTACATTGATATTAATAATAGATTTTCTGGAATTATCAATAAAATTTTTATACAATAGCTTTTGCTCCCTGTATTTTCAAACACCACTTAACTTGTGTGTTTGTGTTGCAAACAACTTAGAGCTGATTTTGTATTTTTACTTCAAATGACATTTTCTACACACTTTCATTTATTTTTTATAATTTATTCTTTTTTACTAGTTTTTTTAGTTGTTGATGGATCCTTATTTAATTAATTAATTTATATGCAGTGCTGAGAATCCAACCAGTGCCTCACACATGCTAGACAAGTGCTCTACCACTGATCCACAACTCTAGCCCACTCCAGTTTATTCTTAAAATTCACATTTTTTTTTTTTAGTTTATGTATAGGTATTTTTTTATTGGCTCTACACAGCACTGGTATACTATCATATTTCTTTTTTTAATTGGTTCTTTTTATACATAACATTAAGATTATACATAACATTAAGATTCATTTTGGCATAATTATAAAAGCATGAAATATAATTTGCTCTAATTCAGTCCCCAGTACTTCCTCTTTTTCTCCTTTCCTCCCTCTTTCTGTTCCCTTCCCTCCACTCTACTGATCTTTCCGCTATTTACTTTTAGTTTGGGGGGATTGTGCAGGTGTGTGTTGTGTGTATACATAATGGTGAGATCCAATACGTTTTTTCCCTTTCATTTGTTGTTTTATGGTAATACCGTGTGATTATTTTTATAGTGTTTAAGTTCTTTTATGAGGATTTTGGAAAATAAAAGCAATAAATTTGTGTTCTCAGATGGTCATCATGAACCGGAAAAAAAAATAAAATAAAATAAAAAATTTTAAAACATTTTTTAAAAGTTAAAGAACAGCAACAAAAAAATGAAAATAAAAGAAAACAAAAAAAACAAAAACAAAAACAAAAAAAAAAAAACAAATTAAAATAATAATAATAACAATAAATGCAGTCATAGATTGCAATAAACTTCTTTTCCAGTACGTAGAGCTGTGCCCACTGGGCCAAGCTTCTCCTTTCAATAAGTGGGAACCAATCACTGTGCAGCAGCTCTTCCTCCCAGACTGGGTGGGTGTCCAATCCTGAGTGCCTAGGGCCTTCTTTTGTGTTTCCTCAAGCCAGGCCCCACTCACCTGTGACACTCACCACAATACTGGCTACATGCCAGGTCTGCTGCTCCTAGGAGCCCTGTTTTCATGAACGCCTGGGAACACTCTCCCTGTTTGTCTCCCTCAGACCCTAAGTTTGTAGAGCTTAGGCCTGAGAACCCCCAGCGAATTTGCTTGCACTCCGGAAGCCATGCCCCCAGAAGCTGGAGCAAGAGACTTCAGTTTTCAGCACTGGTGGGAGCGGTGGCCTGGAGGTCTGCACCACGAGTCCCGTGCCACTCCTAATTCCCTCGGTCTGGCTATCGCGCTCAAGGGAGAGCTGGGAGGGGCTCTTAAGATTTCCCCACAAGTTCGCAAATTTACAGGAATTTGTTTCACTTTCAATCACTTCCTGCTTCAGGACACATGTATTCTTCCATGTTTCTTGACAGGTCTTTTCATGAGAGTTCTTTCAAGACACATTACTTTCAATTTCCATAATCACTTTTGAAGCAAAACTCACATAAACTTTATGATGAATTATAACTCTGATATTACCATTAGATGTATGACTGGTTGGAATTAATGATTGCATAACGATATAGGATTTCTTATATATTTTCAGATAAAAATCCAATCCATTATTTAAAGTGGAACGAGTTATATTATTTATTCACAGTATGGTCTATTCATGCATTATCTCTATATTCATAGACGCAGTGTACACTTCTTTATACCCCCAATACTAATTTATATGTCTTCAAAATATTGCTCCCTGAAATGTTGGAAGAAATACTCATGTCACCTGATCTACTTATACATTTAATCACAGAAATATTCGGAACACAAAATGCAAAGCTCACACTTATGTTTGTACCAAAGCCTAAAAGGAAAGTAAACATGGATTACTAAAAACATCCATGTCCAGCTTGCCTAATGCTCTCAAATATCAATCCTATTGGTGACTACATATTTGTTTCTTCTTAAGATTATATATTCAAACTCAACCCTACTGAAAATGTCTAATCCTATCCCTCACTTTATACATTGCCTGATTTCATTATGGCTCTATTTCTATCTGTTTCCTACATATTTTCCCCAGTTCATCATTGTGACTGACTCTTCACATGTGCTGACATTTACATTCACACTCTAATCGATAACCTATTGCTAATAAACGTTTGTTCCTAATCCTATACTCATTCTTTTTCTAAACCTACCGACTATCTTCCTAATCCTACCGACTATCCTTTTTTGACTGGATATTCTCTTCTACATTCAATCAAGCAAGGTACAAGGTCTTATGCCATTGTATATTGATCTATCTGAGACCTCTGTGCAGAATGTAATTTTATTCTAAGTATCACAATCAAGGGTCCAATGCCCTTCTGGGCTTCAAATGTTACCTAGATTTCTAGTTTCACACTTATATTTCACATATATATTCTAGTAAATATCGCAGTTTCAAATACCATTATTCATTCTGCAGGATGATTCCTAAACCAAATCCAACATGTTATTGACCCTAAACATACACTGTTCCCTCAATCTAACTTTACAGAAGAGCAGGGACAGAGTTGGTCTTACAATACAGGAATGTAGGGGATCTTCCACCTGCTGAGAACCTCAAAGGTCCATGCAGACATGATCCCTGGAAAAGAGGTAGGCAGCTATGAAGGACCTGAGAGAGCAAACGTCATCTTCCATGGCAAACAACCTTGTCAGGATGAAGGGGTGTGTCTGAATCAGCCACTTTCTTCTTAATGTAGAGAAGATGGACCAAACAAGGTCTGTGTGGAGAGCTGTTCCCGTGTGTCTATGGTTGATATACCATTGTAACTTGTGACAGTGTCACAGGAAGTAGGGGCAGCCTCCAGCTCATGGGACCCTTGGAAGCAGCTATTAGGACAAAGTGTTTGCCAAGGCATTGACCTCATTCAGTTCCTGAAGGAAGTGACCTACCTTACTTCTTTGGTGATGGAACTCTCTGAACTTGGGATCCAGGAAGCCAGGCATCCAGAGCCAGTCCCAGTCCCAGTACCAGTGGGCTCACTTGTTTTGTTTTACCAATGACAGATTCTGTCTTTCTTGGTACCTACTGATGTGAGGATGGCCAAATATCAGGAGAGCTCTGAAGACGGGCCTTTCCTTAGTAAGTAGGTAGTGACTCACCGCTGGCTCCTAACAACTACACAGAGTTGGCCAAGGAGACCAGATCTGCCACAGTACAGGCCATTTCGGGTGAACATAGTAGGGCCCGCTAGTCAGAGGACACTCTGGATATTCAGAGACTTACTTGGGGGAAGGAGGTGCTTTGTGTTCGTGGGTGTGAGTTTGTGGTTTTGTCTCATTTTCTTAGAATAGGTAGCAAAGCTGGTATGTCTGGTTTGCAGTGGACTGTTTCTAGATAGTCTTTTGACAAGGCAAGTGTTTCTATGTCTGTGTATAACACTGTGTCCGTGGTTGTAGACATTAGAAAAGAGAATGCATCAATGAATGTGTCCTGTCTAGTAGAAAGCTTCCCAGCATTCATCCTGCCCAATTTATGACTGCACTGCAGGTTGCCTTATCGATGGGCAACACCTACTATCTTCCTAAGTTTCAGATTTCTTCCTGAATTCTGACCAATCTGCAGAATAGTCTCATGGTTTTGTGTCCAAGATAGGTACCACCCCAAGCTCTGTCACATGGCCATGTACTGAATAGCTGAAGGTAATGGCGAGCTTCTTAGAAAACTCAGATATCAGTGTGACCAGGTAAGTCTCAGTGGAGAAACCATGCTTTGTGCCTTTTGCTTACCTATTTTTCTGTTTCACTGAATGACAGGAAGGTCTTTGCCTCAGGGCACCCCTTTGATAAGCATGAAAAAACCAGTTTTCATATGGAAATGATTGGGCATCACCCGTGGCTCTTTGCTTAATTGCTTTGAATGGGATGTGTCTGAATCAGCCTCTTGGCCCTGTGTGAGGCTGTGGCTTATATTTTCAGCACCTGATGGATATAAAGAAAGATCCCATGTGTGCATCCAAAACTAAAATGGCAAAATTCAGTCATTGTGGATGATGTCTCTCTCCTTCCTCTATTAGGTTGCAGACAATCATCAAGTGAGTATAGGGATCCTTTGGGTCAAATGAGTTTTTCAAAGCCATGCAGAGGTGCTTGGGTTTTCTCATGATTCCACTTCACATAAAGAATCTAAACCCCACAGTCAGTAGGCCTCAAATTGGAGAAGCAGAGTAGTTGTAATGGCAGGCCTATTTGATCACTCCTGGTTCACAGGAATGGTGTCCAGGCCACCCTGACTTTAGGCAAATGAGGGCCAAGGGAGCTTATTTTGGACACTCTCTTGCGCTGCACCCCTCATGGAAATCTCCAGCCAGAGGTTAAAATGAGGGTCTATGTGGAAGAAGATGAGGGCCATGTGGGAATGTTTTGGTTTTAATTTTGGTAATTTGTGTGGCAGTTGGAAGGGATGACTGGGTCCCCCTCGGCTTGTACTCTGGTGTAATACTCCTTAGAGACTGAGTTGTAGAACTGACCTCAGAGAAGTATTGCCATGAATTGTGTGGGGATGTTAGGAGGCCACGCATGAGAGTCGCCCTTGGAAACTGAGATCTATGCCAAGGGTGGCTTTCCACAGAACACTGAGAATCTCAGCCAGGATATCACATGATTTTATTCTGAAAAACTTGGCAGCCATAGTTGAGAGTCAAAACACACATGGACCTCACATTGTAGACCTCAATGGGCCTGGCTTCATGTGACCTTTTGGCCACTATTTGGGATGCCTTGCCTGTGATTGTTCTCCAGAGCTTTCATTGAAATGAGCTTCCTTAACATTTAATGGTTCCTGAATGAATTGAAAACCACAGTGACTACAACTTCTTCCTTGAATAATGGCTAGATAAATACCATGAAATTTTTGAAATTTCAATGACCAGTTGGCACTGGAAAACCTTTGGATGTCCTGATGCTGATCATGAGTATACCAGACAGTGCCTTGATTGACAGGGTTTCATAAAAATGGTGTAGAACAGAGATGCCAGTTAGTTGGTGCCTGCTGATTAGTGGGCCTAGAGCAGTGGTGAGCAGATGTGTGACAAAACATCTGTGGTGAGGCCACGTGGAACTGCCATTGGCGTCCAAATGGCTTGTGACTGATATGGTTTCAGCCAACAGACCCAATAGGTAAAGGCATCTCGTTATATGGAGAGGTTTCAGGGAAATGTTCAGAATCAGGTTGCTATGGTCAAGGGGGAAAGCTATGTGGGATAGAAGCCTGGTTATTGCATTCTCCTGCAAACCCTCACCCACCACACGTGACAGAACTCCCTCCAACAATGTGTCCCAATTGACCTCCTTTATTTCGTGAAGCAAATACCAAACTCCCAGTGCAGCAGCAAGAAACACCACTAAAAGTGGAGGATGAACAAATGTCTTCCCAGTTAGCACAGGAAGAAACTTAGCCCCAGTGTCCACAGTTTAGCTACAAAAAAATAATTCAGCACTGCTGCCACATGTTCAATGAAAAATAAGAAACCATGTCTTACAGGTCACATATATGCAGAACCAGCTTTGATGGTCTCTCTATAAAAGAACTAAATCTCCTGAAAACAACATGTATTTCAAGTGCCCAACCTCAGAGGCAGTTTCTCAAGAATTTTTTAGGCCAGCAGAGCTCCATGTTTGAGGAGTGTTTACCTTTTGCCTTACTATTTTGAACTCTGCTACCACCTCCAAGGTTGTGAACTCCTGAGCAAATTCCATTCCAGATATGTATTCACAGATTTTCTAACTCTTCTCCTCTAACTGTATCTTACTTTGGTAAAAGATAATGTCAAGGCATTGTTCTGGATGAGACTGGGAAGATTTTGGGGTAGCACATATTTGCATAGACATTGGATTCATTTTTCAATTTCCCTTTAAAACACTGAATCTCTAACCCTAACCAATTCCAAACTAGACTCTGACTACTAATCCTAATATGATGGAGAAAAATAACAAAAAAACAGAAAAGAAGTACAAGCAGTTCAGAGGAGGCAAGGTGTATACTTGGACTTGCCTTTTGCATAATATAGGGTAGGAATTATAAATCTTGCAAATTTTTTTTGAAATAGTTCTCCATGTGTTTTTAAAGTTAACAAATATGTGAATTTCTTTCTCCCTTTCTCTGTAGCCTATTAAGCACATGTATTTTTATATGCACATATAGAATTCTACCTGGTACCACACGTACATTCTTGTGAGGTGGTTGACTTGGCAGATACAAATTGTGAGAAGAGATCACTCCTCGTAAATGCTATTGGAACTGAAATTTCAAACTATGGGTGAACTTTCTAGTTGAACAACATTATACATAAATCCATGTTCAGTATAATGAATATTTTTGGATCTGTGGATGATATATATTTCATGATGGATTTTGATTGGCATATATATTGTTAGTTTTTAATGTCTCTCTCTCTGTCTCTCTCTCTCTCTCTCTCTCTCTCTCTCTCTCTCTCTCTCTCTCTCTCTCTCTCTCTCTCTCTCTCTATATATATATATATATATATATATATATATATATATATACTCTCCAGATATTTCAAAATATGTAATATATGTGACTTATTATACACGCCCTAAATTCATTCATATTCATTTATGTGGATTTATAATCAACTTTTCACAAGATTATTTTCCAAACTATTCATCCACCTGAAATTCATATTTGTTTCCTAGTACTGACAACTAACTTCAGTGAATGGTGTATACAAATCCTAATATTTCTACAGTAACTAACCCAGTTTAACATCAATGCAAGTAGATTCCTATGGGACATGATATGTATTTTGACGTTCATATTTATTCAACAGTGGGACATTATTATTTCTTCAGTTTATGCACATCATAATATATATATTTCATCCAAAAGTTCAAAAATATATAGGAATTTGTTTCACTTCCAATCACTTCCTGCTTCTGAAAACATGTATTCCTCCATGTTTCTTTACTGCTCTTTTCATGAGACTTCTTTCCAAACACATTATTTTCGATTTCCATAATCAATTTTGAAGTAAAACTCACACACTCTTCATGAAAATCCTAATACTAATATTATCATTGATGTATAACTGGTTGTAATGAATGTCTGTATATCAATATTTGATTTCCTGTATTTTTTCAGATATCAATTCAATCCATTATTTATAGTGGAATGAGTATATGTTTTATTCAGAGTATGTTCCATTCATGCATTATCTGTATATTCATAGAAACAGGGTACACCTGTTTGTACCCCCAATACTAATTTATACGTCTTCAAAATATTGCTCCCAGAAATGGTGGAAGATATACTCATGTCACCTGATCTACATATATATTTTATTACAGTAATATTATGGACACAAAATGCAAAGATCACACTTATGATTGTACCAAAGCCTAAATGGAAAGTGAGCATGGATTAGTAATAACATCCATGTCCAGGTTGCCTAATGCTCTCAAATGTCAATCCAATTGGTGACTACATATTTGTTTCTTGCTAAGATTATATATTCAACCTCAACCCTGTTGAAAATGTCTAATCCTATAACTCACATTATACTTTGCCTGATTTCCTTTTGTCTCAATTGATATTTACTTTCCTACATATTTTCCCCAGTTCATCATTGTGAATGACTCTTCACATGTGCTGACATTTACATTCACTCTCTACCCGAAACCCTATTGCTAAAAAAGTTTTTGTCCAAATCCTATACTCACTCTTCTTTCTAAACCTACTGACTATCTTCCTAATCCTATCGACTATCCCTTTTTGACTGCATGTTCTCTTCGACATTCAATCATCCAAGGTAAAGGTCCTATGCCATTGTATAGCGATTAATCAGAGACATCTGTGCAGAACATAATTCAAAGCTAAGTATCCTACCCAAGGGCCCAATACACTTCTGGGCTTCAAAACTTACATAGATTTGGGTTTTCAAACTTATATTTCACCTATATATTCTTTTAAATTTCGCAGGGTCCCAATAACATTATTCATCCCGCAGAATGATTCCCAACCGAATTCGAACCTGTTATTAACCCTAACCATACGCTGTTCCCTCAATCTACCTTTACAGAGGAGCAGGGATAGAGTTGGTCTTACAATACAGGAATGTAGGGGATCTTCCACCTGCTGAGAACCTCAAAGGTCAATGCAGAAATGATCCTTGGAGAAGTTGTAGGCAGCTATGTAGTACCAAAGAGAGCAAAAGTCTTCTGACATGGTAAAGAACCTGGACAGGATGAAAGGATGTGTCTGAATCAGCCTCTCTCTTCTTAATGTAGAGAAGATGGACCAAAGCAGGCCTGTATGGAGAGAAGTTCCCCGGTGCATATGGTTGATATACCATTCTAACTTGTGACAGTGTCACAGAAAGTAGGAACAGCCTCCATCTCATGAGACCCTTGGCAGCAACTGTTAGGACAAAGTGGTTGCCAAGGCAGTGACCTCATTCATTTCATGAAGAAAGTGACTTCACCTAACTTACTTGGTGATGGAACTCTCTGAACTTGGGATTCAGGAAGCCAGGCATCCAGAGCCAGTCCCAGTAACAGTCCTAGTGGGATCACATGTTTGGTTTTACCAAGGGCAGAGAGAGTCTTTTTTGGTACCTACTGATGTGAGAATGGCCAAATGCCAGGACAGCTCTGAAGAGGGTCCTTTCCTAAGAAAACAGGTAGTTGGTCATCGCTGGCTCCTGACAACTTCACAGATTTGGCCACGGAGACCAGATCTGAGACAGGGCAGGCCAGTTCAGGGTAACAATATGGTCCACAGTCAGAGGACACTCCGGATTGTCACAGACATATTGGGGGAAGGAAGTGCCTTTGTGGGTGTGGGTGTGAGTTTGTGGTTTTGTCTCATGTTCTGAGAATAGGTAGGAAAGGCGATTTGTTTAGTTTGGAGTGGACTGCTTCTAAAAAGTCGTTTGACAAGGTGAGTGTTTCTATATCTGTGTATCTCACTGTGTCCGTGGTTGTAGACATAAGAAAAGAGAATGCATCAATGGATATGTCCTGTCTAGAAGAAAGTTTTCCATCATTCATCCTACCCAATTTATGACTGGACTGCAGGTTGCTTTATGGATGGGCAACCCCTACTATCTTCCTAAGTTCCTGTTTTCTTCCTAAATTTTGGCCACTACCCAGAATAGGCTCATGGTTTTGTGTCCAAGATATGTAACACCTCCAAGCTCTGTGACATGGCCATGTACTGGATAGCTGAATGGAATTGCGAGCATCTCAGGAAACTCAGATATCAGTGTGACCAGGAAAGTCTCAGTGGAGAAATACTGTTTTGGGCCTTCTGCTTACCTATTTTTCTGTTGCCCTGAATGTCAGGAAGGTCCTTACCTCAGGCCACTCCTTTTTGAAGCCTGAAGTAAACAGTTTTTAAATGCAAATGAATGGGCATCACCTGTGGTGCTTTGCTTAATTGCTTTCGAAAGGGATGTGTCTGAATCAGCTGCTTGCCTCTGGGTCAGGCTATGGATTAGATTCTCAGCACCTGATGGATATAAAGAAAGTTCCCATGTGTGTATTGAAAACGAAAATGGTAAAAATATCAGTCATTGTGGATGAAGTTTCTTGCCTTCCTCTGTTAGGTTCCTAACCTCCATCAAGTGAGAATAGGATCCTCTGGGTCAAATGAGTTCTTTGAACTCCTGCAGAAGTGCTTGGGTTCTCCCATGATGCCAAATCACATAAAGAATCTATACCTGACAGTCAGTTGGCCTCAAATTGGAGAAGCAGAGCAGTATTAAAGGCAGGCCTATTTGATCACTCCTGGTTCACAGGAAGGGTGTCAAGGCCACCCTCATTTTAGGCAAATGACGGGCAAGGGTGCATATTTTGGACATTGCCTTGGGCTGCGCTCCTCATGGAAACCTCCAGCAAGAGTTTATGATGAGTGTCTATATGGAAGAAGATGAGGGTCATGTGGGAATGTTTTGGTTTCAATTGTGGTCATTTGTGTGGCGGTTGGAAGAGATGACTGGGTCCACATGGGCTTGAACTCGGGTGTGATTCTCCTTCGAGACTGAGTTCTGGAACTGACCTCAGAGAAGTATTGCCATTAATTGTGTTGGGATTGTAGGAGGCCACGCATGAGAGTCACCCTTGAAACCTGAGATTGGGCCCTGGGTGGCTTTCCACAGAGCACTGAGAATCTCAACCAGGATATCACATGATTTTATTCTGAAAGACTTGGCAGCCATAGTTAAGAGTCAAAACACACATGGACCTCACATTTTAGACCTCAATGGGCCTGTCTGCATATGACATTTTGACCACTCTTTGGAAAGCCTTGCCTGTGAGAGTTCTCCAGAGCTTTCATTGAAATGAGCTTCCTCACCATTTAATGGTTCTTGGATGAATGAAAACCCCAAAGTGCCTCCAACTTCATTCTTGAACAATGGATAGATAAATACCATGAAATTTTTGAAATTCCCAATGACCAGGTGGCACTGGAGAACCATTGGATGTCCTATTGCTGCTCATGAGTGTACCAGACAGTGCCTTGATTGACTGGAGTTCTTGAAAATGGTGTGGAACACAGATGCCAGTAAGTTGGAGCCTGCTGAGTAGTGGGCCTAGAGCAGTGGTGTGCAGTTGTCTGATAATATATTTGCGGTGTGGCCATGTGGGTGTGTCATTGGCTTCCAAATGGCTTGTGACTGACTTGGTGCAGCCAGCAGAAAATTATATGAAAAGGCATCTGGTTATATGGACAGGTTTCAGGGCAATGTTCAGAATCAGGTTGCTATGGTCAAGGGAGCAAGAAATGTGGGATAGAAGCCTGGTTGGTGCATTCTCCTGAAGTCCCTGACCCACCACACCTTACAGGACTCCCACCAGCACTGTGACCCATTTGAAATCCTTGTATGTTGTGAAGCAAATACAAAACACCCAGTGCAGCAGCAAGAAACACCACGAAAATTGGAGAATGACCAAATGGCTTCAAAGTCCACACAGGGAGACACTTAGCCCCCAGTGGCCACAGTTTATCTACAAAGAGAGAATTCATCACTGCTTCCTCATGTTCATTAGAAAATAAGAAACCATATCCTCCAGGTCACATAGATGCAGACCCAGCTTTGATGGTCTCCGTACACAGGGAGCTAAAGCTCCTGACAACAACATATTTTTCAAGTGTCCAACCTCAGAGGCAGTTTCTCAAGAAGTCTTAATGCCAGCATAGCTCCATGTTTGTGGAGTGTTTACACTGTCCCTTACTTTTGGAAACTCCTCTACCACCTCCAAGGTTGTGAACTCCTGAACATTTTCCATTCCAGGTATGTATTCACAGATTTTCTAACTCTTCTTCTCTAATTGTGTCTTACTAGGGGCGAAGAGATTGTCAAGGCATTGTTCTGGATGATAGTGGGAATTTTTTGTAGCACATATTTGTATACACATTGGATTTATTTTCCTATTTTCCATTTGAAATACTGAATAACTGACACTAACCCATACCCTAATAGACTCTTACTACTAATCCTAATATGATGGAGTAAAATAACCCAAACAGAATAGAAATGCAAGCATTTCAGAGGAGGCATGGTGTATAGTTAGACTTGGCTTTTGCATGATAAAGTGTAGGTGTTATAATTCAAGTTAATTTTTAATTGAAATAGTTCCATGGGTACTTAAAGTAAACAAATATGTGAATTCCTCTCTCCCTTTCTCTGTAGCCTATTCAGCACATGTATTTTTATATGCACATATAGAATTCTACCTGGTACCACAGGTACACTCTTGTGAGGTGGCTGACTTGGCAGATAGAAATTGTGAGAATAGATCACTCCGCCTAAACGCTGTTGAAACTGAAATTTCAAACTATGGGTGAGCTTCCTAGTTGAACAACATTATACATAAATCCATGTTCAGTAAAATGAATATTTTTGGATCTGTGGATGATATATATTTCATGGTGAATTTCGATTGGCATATGTATTACTAATTTTTAATGTCTCTGTGTGTTTGTGTGTGTGTGTGTGTGTGTGTGTGTGTGTGTGTGTATATATATATATATATACACACACACACACTAAATTTTTTTAAAATATAAAATATATGTGTCTTATTATACACTCCCTAAATTCATTCATATTCATGTATGTGGATTTAGAGTTAACATTTCACAAGATTATTCACGGAAATATTCATCCACCTGAAATACATATTTTTTCCTAGAAATGAAAAATAACTTCAGTGAATGGTGGATACAAATCCTAATATTTCTACAATAATTGATCCAGTTTGTCATCAATGCAAGTAGATTCCTATGGGACATGATGTGTATTTTGATGTTCATTTTTATTCACCACTGGTATGTTACAATTTCTTCAGTTTATGCACATTATAGGATATATATTTCATCCATACGTTAGCAAAATTATAGGCATTTGTTTCACTTTCAATCATTTTCTGCTTTAGAACACATGTAATCCTCCATGTTTCTTGACTGGTTTTTTCATGAGACTTCATTCCAAACATATTATTTTCGATTTCCATAATCAAATTTGAAGCAAAACTCACACACCCTTCATGATAAAGTATAACCCTAATATTACCATTAGATGTATAACTGGTTGGAATGAATGATTGTATATCAATATAAGATTTCTTATATATTTTCAGATATCAAATCAATCCATTATTTAAAGTGGAACCAGTTATATTATTTATTCACACTATTGTCTATTCATGCATTGTCTCTATATTCATAGACACAGAGTACACCTCTTTGTAAACCCAATACTAATTTATACGTCTTCAAAATTTTGCTCCCAGTAATGGTGGAAGAAATACTCATGTCATCTGATCTACATATACATTTTATCAGAGTAATATTCTGGACACAAAAAGAAATGGTCACACTTATGTTTGCACGAAAGCCTAAATGTAAAGTGAACATGGATTACTAAAACCATCCATATCAAGTTTGGCTAATGCTCTCAAAATTCAATCCTATTTGTGACAACATATTTGTTTCTTGCTAAGATTATATATTCAAACTCAACCCTGTTGAAAATATCTAATCCTATCTCTCACTTTATACTTTTCCTGATTTCATAATGTCTCTATTTATATCAGCTTTCCTACATACTTTCCGCAGTTCATCATTGTGACTGACTCTTCAATTGTGCTGACACTTACATTCACACTCTAATCCAAACCCTATTGCTAAGGAACTTTTGTTCCAAATCCTATACTCACTCTTCTTCTTAAACCTACTGACTATCTTCCTAATCCTACCCATTATCCCTTTTTGACTGGATGTTCTCTTATACATTCAATAATCCAAGGTACAGGGTCTAATGCCATTGTATATCGATCTATCTCAGACATCTGTGCAGAACATAATTCAACGCTAAGTATCACAATCAAGGGCCCATCCCCATTCTGCGCTTCAAATCTTACTTAGATTTCTGTTTTCATACATATATTTCACCTATATATACTTATAAATGTCGCAGGTTCCCAGTACCATTATTCATCCAGCAGAATGATTCCTAATTCAAATTGAACATATTATTAACCCTAACCATACACTGTTCCCTCAATCTAACTTTACAGAAGAGCAGGGACAGAGTTGGTCTTACAATACAGGAATGTAGGGGATCTTCCACCTCCTGAGAACCTCAAGGTCCATGCAGAAATGATCCCTGGAGAAGATGTAGACAACTATGAAGGACCTGAGAGAGCAAAAGTCAGCTTCCATGGAAAACAACCTGGTCAGGATGAAGGGTTGTTTATGAATCAGCCTCTCTCTTCTTAATGTAGAGAAGATGGACCAAACCAGGTTGGTGTGGAGAGCTGTTCCTAGGTGCCTATGGTTGATATACCATTCTACCTTGTGAAAGTGTCACAGAAAGTAGGGGCAGCCTCCATCTCATGGTAGTCTTGGAAGCAACTGTTAGGACAAAGTGGTTACCAAGGCAGTGATCTGATTCAGTTCCTTAAGGAAGTGACCTCACCTCACTTCTTTGTTGATGGAACTCTCTGAACTTGGTATCCAAGAAGCCAGGCACCAAGAGGCAGTCCCAGTCTTAGTGGTCTCACTTGTTTGGACTTACCAAGGACAGAGTCAGTCATTCTTGCTACCTACTGATGTGAGGACGGCCAAAACCAGGAAAGCTCTGAAGAGGGGCTTTTCCTGAGAAAGTAGGTAGTGGCTCACTGCTGGCTCCTGACAACTTCACAGAGTTGGCCAAGGAGACCAGATCTGAGACAGGACAGGCCATTTCATTGGAACATAGTATGGCCCACCAGTCAGAGGACACTCCGGATAGTCACAGACCTACATGGGGGAAGGAGGTGTCTTTGTGGGTGTGGGTGTGGGTTTGTGGTTTTGTCTCATATTCTGAGAATAGGTAGGAATGGCGGTTTGTTTGGTTTGGAGGGAACTGTTTCTAGTAAGTCATTTGACAAGGCGAGTGTTTCTATGTCTGTTTATACCACTGTGTCCCTGGTTGTAGTCATTAGAAAAGAAAATGCATCAATTGGTGAGTCCTGTCTAGTAGAAAGCTTCTCAGCTTTCATCCTGCACAATTCATGAATGGACTGCGGCATGACTTATCGATGGGGAACACCTGCTAACTTCTTAAGTTCCTGTTTTCTTCCTGAATTGTGTGCACTCTCCAGAATAGGCTCATAGTTTTGTGTCAAATATATGTACCACCTCAAATCTCTGTGACATGGCCATGTACTGGATAGCTGAAGGGAATGGCGAGCATCTCAGAAAGCTCAGATATCAGTGAGACAAGGAATGCCTCATTGGAAAAACCCTGCTTTGGACATTTTGCTTACCGATTCTTCTGTTGCCCTGAAAGTCAGGAAGGTCTTTGCATCAGGTGTGTCATGTGGGAGTGTTTTGGTTTTAATTGTGGTCATTTTTGTGGCCGTTGGAAGACATGGCTATGTCCACCTGGGCTTGAACCCTTATGTGATTCCCCTTAGAGACTGAGTTCTGGAACTGACCTCAAAGAAGTATTGCCATGTATTGTGTTGGGATTTTAGGAGGCCACGCATGAGAGTCGCCCTTGGAAACTGAGATCTAGGCCCAGGGAGGCTTTCCGAAGAGCACTGGAAATCTCAGGAAGGACATCACATGATTTTATTCTTAAAGACTTGGCAGCCATCGTTGCAAGTCAAAACACACATGGACCTCACATTGTAGACCTCAAATGCCTGGCTTAATGTGACCTTTTAGCCTGTCTTTGGGAAGCCTTGCCTGTTAGAATTTTCCAGAGCTTTCATTGAAATGAGCTTCTTCTCCATTTAATGGTTCCTGAATAAATTGAAACCCACAGTGCCTTCAACTTCATCCATGAAAAATGCCTAGATAAATATCATTAAAGTTTGGAAATTCCCATCACCTGGTGGCACTGGAGAACCTTTAGGTGTCCTATTACTGATCATGAATGTACCAGACAGTGCCTTGATTGACTGGGTTTCATGAAAATGGTGTAGAACAGAGATGCCAGTAACTTGGAGCCTGATGAGTAGTCGGCCTAGAGCAGTGGTGTGCAGGTGTGTGTTAAAACATCTGTGGTGGGCTGATGTGGATATGCCATTGGCTTTCAAATGCCTTGTGACTGATATAGTGCAGCCCCCATACCCTTGTATGTAAAGGCATCTTGTTATATGGACAGGTTGAAGGGCAATGTTTAGAATCAGATTGCTGTGGTCAAGGGGGCAAGCTATGTGGGATATAAGCCAGGTTGGTGCATTCTCCTGCAGACCCTTACCCACCACACATGACAGAACTCCCTCCATCACTGTGTCCCAGTTGAACTTCTTGTATTTTGTGAAGCAAATACCAAACTCCCAGTGCAGCTGCAAGAAACACCACGAAAAGTGGAGGATGACCAAATGGCTTCACAGTCCACACTGCAAGACACTTAGCCCCCAGTGGCAACAGTTTACCTATAAAGAGAGAATTCAGCCCTACTGCTTCATGTTCATAGGAAAAAAAGAAACCATGTCCTCCAGGTCATATAGATGCAGACCCAGCTTTGATGGTCTCACTACAAAGGAAGCTAAAGCTCCTGTCATCAACATATATTTCAGGTGCCCAATCTCAGAGGCAGTTTCTCAAGAAGTCTTTAGGCCAGCAGAGCTCCATGTTTTTGGAGTTTTTACCCTGTCCTTTACTTTTGGAAACTCCTCTACAACCTCGAAGGTTGTGAACTCCTGAGCATTTTCCATTACCGATATGTATTCACAGATTTCTAACTCTTCTCCTCTAATTATGTCTTACTTGGAGTGAAGGAAATGTCAAGGCATTGTTCTGAATGAGAGTGGGAAGATTTTTGGGTAGCACATATTTGCCTACACATTGGATTCATTTTCGAATTTTCCATTCGAAATACTGAATCCCTGACTGTCAGGGGTAGAAGGAATTCTTCTTCAAAGAACAGCCTGACACTTACAAGAAACAGCCCCCAGGAGACATCCTGTCTGGAAGACATCCTGTAGCCATATATGTCCCTGAGACATCCTGTGGCCATCTTTCTTCCAGAAACATCCTGAAGTTATCTCACCTTGTGAAGACATCCAGGAACTGCTGATAAGAGAGCTTTCCCATATCCAGCATATTAATACCCATGTGTGAACAATAAAATTTTGCAGCTTGATCAGAACTCCTGTGTTGCTCTCATCTCTCATGCCTCTTGTCCCTTCATTCCTCCCCATCTAGGTTCGCTGACCACGTTGATGTGTCCTGCCGGCCGGGACATCTGGCGCCCACCGACTGGGGCTCAAGCCTTTGACTGAGGGGGAACCCCTTCCTCCTGGAAGACTTGGTCAAGAGGAGCTCACGATCGCCTCAGCAGACACCACCCGGAGACATATCCAGGAGGAAGGTGGGGATGATGCACGGTGAGTGACGCACCATGTGACAAGCAGTATCGTCACATGATTTGTTTATTTCAGGCCTCAAGGAGTCCTTCAAGACATGAGGGGCACATGTTAAGAAAAAGGACTTAAAATTTTTCTTTTCATACATAGGAGAATTGTGTCCATGGTTTCCTCTTGAAGGCACCATTGATGGCAAAAATGGCTTAGAGTAGGAGACTGTTTAAAAGATTATTATGAATCATTTGGCCCAGAAAAAAATGCCAGTTCCCACCTTTTCTTACTGGAACTTAATTAATGAAATTCTTAAAAGTTTTCGCTTTGACAATGGTACCTTACAACTTGTCAGGATTGGGGAAGAGATTATGCAAAAGACCTCTCGTCCCCCCTCTGCATGCCCATCATTAGTATAGACATAGAACCTTCTCAGTCTTCCCAGGACCCTGAGAACCTTCCTGGTCCCCCTCAAAATACGACCCTAATTAATAAGGCTCCAATGATTAAAAACCACCTTTATCCAGTTTTAAATCCCAGAGACACATTGACCCCTGGGGAGGACGCTATCTTGGAGAAGGAAGCAGCTCTCTACCATTCAGAACACCCGCGACCTCTCAGGACCATGCCACAGCCTATAGGATTTACCAAGCGAAGGTGAAAGCACCTATGTAAAACATCTTGCCTTTGAAAATGCTAACCCAGCATGTCAGAATGTTCTTCAACCACATAAGGATAAAGGGAAACTTTCTGAAGTTATTAGACTCTGTGCAGACGTGGGTGCAGCCCATGCCATGGGTCTGGCTTTAGGGACCGCCTTTACCAAGGCCTTTCACAATCCTGGCTCACGTACTTGCTTTACTTGTAAACAACCTGGCCTTTGAAAGTTGGTTCTTTGAAAAAATAAATAAAATTGACAGACCCTTAGCCACGCTAATGAAGAGAAGAAGAGAGAGAACTCAAATTACTCACATATGGGATGAAAAAGGCAATATCACAACAGACACTTCAGAAATACAGAAGATTATCAGAAATTATTTTGAATCCTTATACTCCAATAAATTAGAAGATAGTGAAGGCATCGATAAATTTCTTAAGTCATATGATTTGCCCAGATTGAGTTAGGAGGATATTGACAACCTAAACAGACGAATATCAACTGAGGAAATAAAGAAACCATCAAAAGACTACCAACTAAGAAAAGCCCAGGACCGGATGGGTATACAGCAGAGTTTTACAAAACCTTTAAAGAGGAACTAATACCAATACTTTTCAAGCTATTTCAGGAAAATGAAAAACAGGGAGAACTTCCAAATTCATTCTATGAGTCCAACATCACCCTGATTCCTAAACCAGACAAAGACACTCCAAAGAAAGAAAACTACAGCCCAATATCTCTAATGAACCTAGATGCAAAAATGCTCAATAAACTTCTCGCGAACCGGATACAAAAACATATCAAAAAAATTGTGCACCATGATCAGGTAGGATTTATCCCTGGGATGCAAGGTTGGTTCAATATACGAAAATCAATAAATGTTATTCACCACATCAATAGGCTTAAATATAAGAACCATATGATCATCTCGATAGATGCGGAAAAAGCATTCGACAAAGTACAGCATCCCTTTATGTTCAAAACTCTAGAAAAACTAGGGATAACAGGAACATACCTCAATATTGTAAAAGAAATCTATGCTAAGCCTCAGCCTAGCATCATTCTGAATGGAGAAAAACTGAAGGCATTCCCTCTAAAATCTGGTACAAGACAGGCATGGCCTCTCTTACCACTTCTGTTCAACATAGTTCTCGAATCACTGGCCAGTGCAATTAGACAGACAAAAGAAATTAAAGGCATAAAAATAGGAAAGAAGAACTCAAATTATCACTATTTGCAGATGACATGATTCTATACCTAGCAGACCCAAAAGGGTCTACAAAGAAACTATTAGAGCTAATAAATGAATTCAGCAAAGTGGCAGGATATAAAATCAACACGCATAAATCAAAGGCATTCCTGTATATCAGCGACAAATCCTCTAAAATATATATGAGGACAACCACCCCATTCACAATATCCTCAGAAAAAATAAAGTACTTGGGAATCAACCTAACAAAAGAGGTGTAAGACTTATACAATGAATACTACAGAACCCTAAAGAGAGAATTGAAGAAGATCTTAAAAGATGGAAAAATATACCCTGTTCATGGATAGGTAGAATTAACATCATCAAAATGGCGATATTAACAAAAGTTCTCAATAGGTTTAATGCAATGCCAATCAAAATCCCAATGGCATTTCTTGTAGAAATAGAGAAAGCAATCATGAAATTCATATGGAAAAATAAAAGACCCAGAATAGCAAAAACATTGCTAAGCAGGAAGTGTGAATCAGTCGGTATAGCTATACCAGACTTCAAACTATACTACAGAGCAATAGAAACAAAAACAGCATGGTACTGGTACCAAAACAGGCGGGTGGACCAATGGTACAGAATAGAGGACACAGAAACCAATCCACAAAACTACAACTATCTTATATTCGATAAAGGGGCTAAAAGCATGCAATGGAAGAAGGCTAGCATCTTCAACAAATGGTGTTGGGAAAACTGGAAATCCATATGCAACAAAATGAAACTGAATCCCTTTCTCTCACCATGCACAAAAGTTAACTCAAAGTGGATCAAGGAACTTGATATCAAATCAGAGACATGGCGTCTGATAGAAGAAAAAGTTGGCTATGATCTACATAATGTGGGGTCGGGATCCAAATTCCTAAATAGGACACCCATAGCACAACAGTTAATAACTATAACCAACAAATGGGACTTACTCAAACTAAAAAGTTATTTTCTCAGCAAAAGAAACAATAAGAGAGGTAAATAGGTAGCCTACGTCCTGGGAACAAATCGTTACTCCTCACACTTCAGACAGAGCCCTAATATCCAGAATATACAAAGAACTAAAAAAATTAGACAATGAGATAACAAATAACCCAATCAACAAATGGGCCAAGGACCTGGACAGAAATTTCTCAGAGGAGGACATACAATCAATCAAGAAGTATATGAAAAAATGCTCACCATCTCTAGCAGTCAGAGAAATGCAAATAAAAACCACCCTAAGATACCATCTCACTCCAGTAAGATTGGCAGCCTTTAGGAAGTCAAACACCAACAAGTGCTGGCGAGGATGTCGGGAAAAGTGTACTCTAGTACATTACTGGTGGGACTGCAAATTGGTGCACCCAATTTGGAAAGCAGTATGGAGATTTCTTGGAAAGCTCGGGATGGAACCACCATTTGATCCAGCTATTCCCCTTCTCGGTCTATTCCCTAAAGACCTAAAAAGAGCACACTATAGGGCCACTGCTACATCCATGTTCATAGCAGCACATTTCACAATAGCAAGACTGTGGAACCAACATAGATGTCCTTCAATAAAAGAATGGATAAAAAAATGTGGCATTTATACACAATGGAATATTACTCTGCATTAAGAAATGACAAAATCATAGAATTTGGAGGGAAATGGATGGCATTAGAGCAGGTTATGCTAAGTGAAGCTAGCCAATCCCTTAAAAACAAATGCCAAATATCTTCTTTGATATAAGGAGATTAACTAAGAACAGAGTAGGGATGAAGAGCATGAGAAGAAGATTAACATTAAACAGGGATGAGAGGTGGGAGGGAAAGGGAGAGAGAAGGAAAATTGCATGTAAATGGAAGGAGACCCTCAGGGGTATACAAAATTACATACAAGAGGAAATGAGGGGAAAGGAGGAAAAATATAAGGGGGAGAAATGAATTACAGTAGATGAGGTAGAGAGAGAAGAGGGGAGGGGAGGGGGAGGGGGGATAGTAGAGGATAGGAAAGGCAACAGAATACAACAGTCACCAGAATGGCAATATGTAAATCAATGGTTGTGCAATTGATGTGATTCTGCAATCTGTATATGGGGTAAAAATGGGAGCTCATATCCCACTTGAATCAAAGTGTGAAATATGATATATCAAGAACTATGAAATGTTTTGAACAACCTACAATAAAATTAATTTAAAAAAAACCAGCATGGTACTGGTACCAAAACAGGCGGGTGGACCAATGGTACAGAATGGAGGACACAGAGATTAATCCAAAAAGCTACAACTATTTTATATTTGATAAAGGAGCTAAAAGCATGCAATGGAGGAAATATAGTATCTTCAACAAATGGTGTTGGGAAAAATGGAAATCCATGTGCAACAAAATGAAACTGAATTCCTTTCTCTCGCCATGCACAAAAGTTAACTCATAGTGGATCAAGGTGCTAGATATCAAATCAAAGACTCTGTGTCTGATAGAAGAAAAAGTTGGCTCTGATCTACATATTATGGGATCGGGCTCCAAATTCCTTTATATGACATCCATAGCACAAGAGTTAATAACAAGAATCAACAAATGGGACTACTTAAACTGAAAAGTTTTTTATCAGCAAGAGAAAGAATAAGAGAGGTAAATAAGGAGCATACATCATGGGAACAAATTTTTACTCCTCACACTTCAGATAGAGGCCTAATATCCAGAATATACAAAGAACTCAAAAAATTAGACAATAAGATAACAAATAACCCAATAAACAAATGGGTCAAGGACTTGAACAGACACTTCTCAGAGGAGGACATACAATCATTCATCAAGTACATAATAAAATGCTCACCATTTCTAGCAGTCAGAGAAATTCAAATCAAAATCACCCTAAGATACCATCTCACTCCAGTAAATTGGTAGCCATTATGAAGTCAAACAACAACAAGTCCTGGCAAGGATGTGGGGTAAAAGATACTCTTGTACATTGCTGGTGGGACTGTATACTGGTGTGGCCAATTTGGAAAGCAGTATGGAGATTCCTGGGAAAGCTGTGAATGGAACCACAATTTGACTCAGCTATTGCCCTTCTCTGACTATTCCCTGAAGACCTTAAAAGAGAGTAATACAGGGATACTACCACATGGATTTTCATAGCAGTACAATTCACAATTGATACACTGTGGATCCAGCCCAGATGCCCTTCAATAGATGAATGGATAAAAAAATGTGGCATTTATACACTATGGAGTATTACGCAGCACTAACAAATGACAAAATCATAAAATTTGCAGAAAAATGGATGGCACTGGAGCAGATTATGCTTAGTGAAGATAGCCAATCCCTAAAAAATAAATACCAAATGTCTTCTTTGATATAATGAGAGCAACTAAGAACAGAGCAGGGAGCAATAGCATGAAGAAAAGATTAACTTTAAACAGAGACATGAGGTGGGAGGGTAAGTGAGAGAAAAGGGAAATTGCATGGTAATGGAGGGAGACCCTCATTGTTACACAAAATTACATATTGTTGTGAGTGGAATGGGAAAATAAACATGGAGTGAAATAAATTACAGTAGATGGGGAAAAAAGAGAAGATCGGAAGGAAGGGGAGGGGAGATAGTAGAGTATAGGAAAGGTAGCAGAATACAACAGTAGCTAATAGGGCATTATGTAAAAATGTGGATGTGTAATCGATGTGATTCTGTAATCTCTATTTGGGCTAAAAATGGGAGTTCATAAGCCACTTGAATCTAATGTATGAAATATTATATGTCAAGAGATTTTTAATGTTTTGAGCAACCAATAAAAGAAAACAAGTAGCAATATATATGCCAATCGAAATTCATCATGAAATATATATAATCCACAGATCGAAAAATATTCATTTTACTGAACATGGATTAATGTATAATGTTATTCAACTAGAAAGCTCACCCATAGGTTGAATTTTCAGTTCCAACAGCATTTAGGAGGAGTTATTCTTTCTCACAATTTGCATCTGCCAATTCAGTTACCTCACAAGTATGTACGTGTGGTACCAGGTAGAATTCTATATGTGCATATAAAAATACATGTGCTGAATTGGCTACAGAGAAAGGGAGACAGGAATTCACATATTTGTTAATTTTAAAAACACATGTAGAACTATTTCAACAAAAAAATGACTAGATTTATAACTCCTACACTATATAATGCAAAAGGCAATTGTAACAATACACCATGCCTCCTCTGAACTGCTTGTATTTCTATTCTGTTTGGGTTATTTTTCACCATCATATTAGAATTATTAGTCAGAGTATAGTAGGGTATGTGTTAGTTTCAGGGCTTCAGTATTTCAAATAGAAAATTGAAAAATGAATCGAATGTGTATGTAAATATGTGCTACACAAAAATCTTCCCACTCACATTCAGAACAATGCCTTGATATTACCTTGGCCCAAGTAAGACACAATTAGAGTAGAAAAGTGTGAAAATCTGTGAATACATATCTGGAATGGAATATGCTCGGGAGTTCACAACCTTGGTGGTGGTAGAGGAGTTTCCAAACGTAAAGAACAGTGTAAACACTCCACAAACATGGAGCTCTGCTGGCCTAAGACTTCTTGGAAAACTGCCTCTGAGGTTGGGCACTTGAAATATATGTTGTTGTCATGAGCTTTAACTTCCTTTGTAGTGAGACCATCAAAATGGGTCTGCATCTATGTGACCTGGAAGACATGGTTTCTTATATTCCAATGACCATGAGGCAGCAGTGCTGAATTCTCTCTTTGTATGTAAACTGTGGCCACTGGAGGCTAAGTGTCTCCTCGTGTGGACTGTGAAGACATTTGGTCATCCTCCACTTTTCGTGGTGTTTCTTGCTGCTGCACTGGGAATTTGGTATTTGCTTCACCAAATACAAGGAGTTCTACTAGGATACAGTGCTGAAGGGAGTTCTGTCACGTGTGGTGGGTCAGGGTCTGCAGGAGAATGCACCAACCAGGCTTCTATCCCACACAGCTTGCCCCAATAACCATAGTAAACTGATTCTGAACATTGCCCTGAACCTCTCCATATAAAAAATGCCTTTACATATAAGTGTCTGATTTCTGCACTATGTCAGTCATAATCCATTTGGAAGCCAATGGCCGATCCACATGGCCCCACCATGGTGTTTTATCACACACCTGCCCACCACTGCTCTAGGCCCACTAATCAGCAGGATACAAATTACTGGCATCTCTGTTCTACACCATTTTCATAAAACCCAGTAAAACAAGGCATTCTCTGGTATACACATGATCAACCACAGGACTTCCAAAGATTCTCCAGTGCCACCTGGTCATGGAAATTTCAAAAATTTCATGGTATTTATCTAGCCATTTTTCAAAGATTAAGTTGGAGGCACTGTGGGTTTCAAATCATTCAGGAACCATTAAGTGTTGAGAAAGCTCATTTCAATGAAAGCTCTGGAGAACACTCACAGGCAAGGCTTCTCAAAGAGTTGCCAAAAGGTCACATGAAGCCAGGCAAATTGAGGCCTACAATGT
This sequence comes from Callospermophilus lateralis, assembly GCF_048772815.1. Classification (NCBI taxonomy): domain Eukaryota; kingdom Metazoa; phylum Chordata; class Mammalia; order Rodentia; family Sciuridae; genus Callospermophilus; species Callospermophilus lateralis. Next base: position 403,878 of record NW_027512470.1, on the reverse strand, counting down.
GAGGTCCATGTGTGTTTTGACTCTCAACTATACCTGCCAATCTTTCAGAATAAAATCATGTGATATCCTGGCTGAGGTTCCCATTGTTTTGTGGAAAGACACCCTGGGCCTAGATCTCAGTTTCCATGGGTGAGTCTCATGCATGGCCTTCTAAAATCCCAACACAATTCATGGCAATACTTCTCTGAGTTCAGTTCCAGAACTCAGTCTCTAAGGGGAATCACGCCAGAGTTCAAGCCCAGGTGGAACCAGTCATTCCTTCCAACCACCACAAAAATGACCACAATTAAAATCAAAACACTCCCACAGGGCCCTCATCTTCTTCCATATAGACACTCATCATAACCTCTGGCTGGAGATTTCTATGAGGGGCACAGCCTAAGAAAGTGTAAAAAATAAGCTCACTTGCCCCTCATTTGCCTAAAATCATGGTGGCCTGGACACTCCTCCTGTGAACGTGGAGTGATCAAATATTCCTGCTGTTAAAGTGTTCCGCTTCTCCAATTTGAGGCCTACTGGCTGTGAGGTATAGATTCTTTATGTGATTTGGAGTCATAAGAAAACCCAAGCACATATGGGCAAGCCTCTGCAGGGATTTGAAGAACTCATTTAATCCAAAGAATCCCTATTCTCACTTAATGGAGGTCAGGAACCTAAAACAAGAAGGCAAAAAAAATCATCCACAATGACTTCTCTTTTGGCCATTTCGGTTTGGGAAGCACATGGGATTTTTCTTTAGATCCATTGGGTGCTGAGAATCTAAGTCACAGCCTCACACAAGGACCAGAGACTGATTCAGACACATCCCATTCCAAAGCAATTAAGCAAAGAGCCACAGGTGAAGCCCATTCATTTCCATATGAAAACAGTTTTCTTCAGGCTTCACAAAGGGTTGGCATGAGGCAAAGACCTTCCTGAAATTCAGGGTAATTGAAACACAAGTAAGCAAATGGCCCAAGAAGGGTTTCTTCACTGAGACTTTACTGGTCACACTGATATCTGAGTTTTCTGAGATGCTCTCAATCTCTTCAGCTATCCAGTACATGGCCATGTCACAGAGCCTTGTGGTGTTACATATCTGGGACACAAAACCATGAGCGTATTCTGTAGAGTGGCCAGAATTCATGAAGAAAACAGTAACTTAAGAAGACAGTAGGTGTTGCCCATCCATAAGGCAAAGTGAAGTCCATTAATCTATTGGGCAGTATTAATGTGGGGAAGCTTTCTACTAGAGAAAACAAATCCATTGATGCATTCTCTTTTCTAATGTCTACAACCACGGATACAGTGGGATACACAGACATAGAAACCCTCACAATGTCAAAGGACTTACTAGAAACAGTTCACTCCACACCAGAAAAAAACGCCTTTCCTACCTATTCTCAGAACATGAGAAAAAAACCACAAACTCACACCCACAACGGCAAAGCCACCTCCTTCCCCCAAGTAGGTCTGTGACTATCCAGAGTGTTTCTGACTGGTGGGCCATATTATGTTCCCCCGAAATGGCCTGTCCTCTCTCAGATCTGGTCTCCTTGGCCAACTATGTGAAGTTGTCAGGAGACAGCGGTGAGCCACTACCTGCTTTCTCAGGGAAGGTGCCTCTTCAGAGCTCTGCTGGCAATTGGCCATCCTCACATCAGTAGGTACCAAGAAAGACTGACTCTGTCCTTGGAAAAAGCAAACAAGTTAGCCCAATGGGACTAGGACTGGGACTGGCTCTGGGTGCCTGTCTTCCTGGATCCCAAGTTCAGAGAATTCAATCACCAAGGAAGTGAGGAGAGGTCACTTCCTTCAGGAACTGAATGAGGTCACTGCCTTGAAAACCACTTTGTCCTAACAGTTGCTTCCAAGGGTCCCATGAGATGGAGGCTGCCCCAACATCCTCTGACACATTCAGAAGTTAGAATGGAATATCAACCTTAGGCACCCAGGTACAGCTCTCCACACAGGCCTGGTTTCTTCCAACTTCTTTACAATAAAAAAAGAGAGGCTGACATAGACCCATCAATTCATCCTGACCAGGTTGTTTGCCATGGAAGATTTCTATTGCTCTCTCAGGTCCAACATAGCTGCATAAATCTTCTCCAAGGATCATTTCTGCATGGATCTTTGAGGTTCTCAGAAGGTGGAAGATCACCTACATTCCTATATTGTAAGACCAACTCTGTCCCTGCTCTTCTGTAAGTTATATTGATGGAACAGTGTATGTTTAGGGTTAATAACATGTTTGATTTGGGTTAGGAATCATTTTGCGAGATGAATAATGGTATTGGCAACCTTCGATATTTACAAGAGTATATAGGTGAAATATAAGTATGAAAGCAGAAAATTAGGAAAGATTTGAAGCCCAGAAGGGAATTGGACCCTTAAGTGGTATACTTAGCTTTGAGTTATGTGCTACACAGTTGTCTCAGATAAATCAATATACAATGGCATAGGACCTTGTACCTTGGATGATTGAATGTTGAAGAGAACATCCAGTCAAAAAGCGATATTCAGTACGATGAGGAAGGTAGTAGTTAGGTTTAGAATGAAGAGTGAGTATTGGATTTGAACAAAAAGTTCTTTAGCAATAGGGTTTCGGTTAGAGAGTGAGTGTTAATGTCAGCACATGTGAAGAGTCAGTCACAATGATGAACTGGGGAAAATATGAGGGAAAGCAGATATCAATAAAGACATTAGGAAATCAAGCAAAGTACAAAGTGAGTGATAGGATTAGACATTTTCAACAGGCTTGAGGTTGAATATATAATCTTAGGAAGAATCAAATATGTAGTCACCAATAGGATTGACATTTGAGAGCATTAGGCAACCTGGACATAGATGTTTTTAGTAATCCATGCTCACTTTCCATTTAGGCTTTGGTACAATTGAAAGTGTGACCTTTGCTTCTTGTGTCCAGAATATTTCTGTGATAAAATGTATATGTATATCATGTGACATGAGTATTTCTTCCACCATTTCCAGGAGCAATATTTTGAAGACATATAAATTTGTATTGGGGTACAAATAGGTATACCCTCTGTCTATGAATATAGCAATAACGCATGAATAGACCATACTGGGAATAAATAATATAACTGGATCCACTTTAAATAATGGATTGAATGGATATCTGAAAATATATAAGAAATGTTATAAAGATGCACAATCAATCATTCCAACCAGTTATATATCTAATGGTCATCTTAGGGTTATGTTTTATCATGAAGGATGTGTGAGTTTTGCTTAAAAATTGATCATGGAAATTGAAAATAATATATTTGAAAAAAGTCTAATGAAAAGACCAGTCAAGAAACATAGGAAAATACATGTGTTCTGGAGCAAGAAGTGATTGAAAGTGAAACAAATGCCTATAAATTTGCTAAGTAGTGGATGAAATATATATTCTATGATGTGCATAAACTGAAGAAATAGTAATGTACCAGTGTTGAATAATAATTAATGTCAAAATACACATCATGTCCCATAGGAATCTACTAGCATTGATGTTAAACTAGGTCAGTTAATGTAGAAATACTAGGATTTGTTTGCACCTTTCACTGAAGTTAGTTTTCAGTACTAGGAAACAAATATGTATTTCAGGTGGATGAATATTTCTGAGAATAATCTTGTGAAAAGTTGATTATTAATCCACATACATGAACATGAATGAATTTAGGGAGTGTATATAAGACACATATATTTCATATTTTTAAAAATCTGGAGATTTATTTTATATATATATATATATATATATATATATATATATATATATATATATATACATACACACACACACACACAAACAAAGACATTCAAAAGTAGAATTATATATGCCAATCGAATTTCACCATGAAATATATATCATCCACAGATCCAAAAATATTCATTTTACTGAACATGGATTTATGTATAATGTTATTCAACTAGGAAGCTCACCATTAGCTTGAATTTTCAGTTCCAACAGCATTTAGGTGGAGTAATCTCTTCTCACAATTTGTATCTGCAATGTCAGGCACCTCACAAAAATGTACGTGTGATATCAGGTAGGATTCTATATGTGTATATAAAAATTAATGTGCTGAATAGGTTACAGCGAAAGGGAGATAGGAATTCACATATTTGTTAACTTTAATACACATATAAAACTATTTCAATTAAAAAATGACTAGATTTATAACACCTACCTTTTATCTTGCAAAAGGCAAGTCCAATATACACCATGCCTCCTCTGAACTGCTTGTATTTCAATTCCGTTTGGGTTATTTTTCTCCATCATATTAGTATTTGTAGTTAGCGTCTAGAAGGGTATGGGTTATTGTCAGGAATTCAGTATTTCAATTGGAAAATTGGAAAGTGAATCCAATGTGTATGCAATTATGTGCTGCACAATATTCTTCCCACTCTCATCCAGAACAATGGCTTGACATTAACTTCGCCCCAAGTAAGACACAATTAGAGAAGAAGAGTTAGAAATTCTGTGAATACATATCTGGAATGGAAAATGCTCAGGAGTTCACAACCTTGGAGGTGGTAGAGGATTTTCCAAAAGTAGGGGACAGGGTTGATCACCCAACATGATCTTTCATTAAAATTGTGAGCCATCTTGCCACAAAGCCATGAAAAGATAATTTTTGCTTTACTATAAATTACTGAAAATTCTGAACCTGCTTAGAATGCCTGACCATGTTTTGAACTCACCCATGCCTGGCTCTCTGACCAGAAAACGGCCCTCTCTGAAACTTTAATGACACCTCATAAATATTCGCCTTCCCTGGCCAGACAATGACCCTCTCTGAGGCTCTAATGGTCCTCATAATTTCTGATGCTGGGGCCAGAAAAAACAAATGTAAACTACAATTAGTGTGATGCTTGTCAAAGTTCTGTTTTCTGTAACCCCCCTTTTGTGTAACTTTCTGGGCTATAAAGCTGGGCTGTAGGAAAGGTGGGGTTGCTGTCTTGTTCCCGCCATTTTGAGAGGGAGAGGCAGCCCGGCTGCTTGAAATATTAAGCTTGCCTTAATTTGATTTTAATTGGAGTCAGTGGTCTTTTCTTGTGTCCTGGACTAACATTTTGGAGTTCCCCAGCAACATGACCCGACCAGATCACAAAGCCATACTGCTGGAAATTCTGAAGCTGGCCTATCCTCCAGGACTCCAGGCTGGAGAGCCAAGTTCCAAGGCCTTGGAATGAGCCTTCAGTCCGTGGATCACTGCAGTGAACCATCGCACTAAAACTATTATCAAGCACCTGGTGGAGGAGGCCTTCATAGGTAAGAGGCGCCTTTATAACATCTGATATCCGGTTAAGGGAGTTCTCTTCTGATGACAGAGAGGTGGCCTGGGAAGGCTCACATATACTCCTGTCCGGGACAGTAATAGGAATCCTTCTTTCCTCTGTTCTTTTCTGTAGGGAATACCTCTGAAAGTGTAGAGAGGTGCCGACTGGCACGCAGGAGCTCCTACCCCGGAGCTTTAGCAAGACGCTGCATTGCTCCTCTGGTTTTCTGTTTATTCGCCGAGTTTCTGTTTTTTTGTGTGTGTTTTGTTCTGTGTTCTAAATGTTTTTTATTTGTTTGTTATTGTGCGTTTTGTTGTGTGATTTCTGTGGTAAAAACTTAAGGATATTGGACGTGAAAATGGGTAATAAAGCATGTAAGCCTGTCACCCCTTTGGACTGTGTTTTAAAGAAATGGGATGCACTATACCCCCCTTTGTTAAGCAGGATGAGAGAAGCCCCTAGCTGGCTGTCTGGAGCACACCCACTGCAGAGGGCAATGCCTGCTGGAGACCTAATAACTGAGTATCTCCCAGGTTAACAAGTGAAGCTCCTTTAAAACCCCTTGTCCCTCCAGATCAAGAGAGTCACAACTTTGGACAGAGTCCCCTGTTTTTATCCTTTGTTAGCAAAGCAGTAAACCTCCCTTTTACTTTTTCTCAAACCCTGTCCTTATATTAAATTGGTATTAATTGGCTTCAAGGTCCAGAACCGAAATTTAAGTTACAAATTTTGATACCCCCCCGACCCCGGAATTTTTGAGAGCTGACTACTGAAATGTTAGGAGATTCAGCGTGCTTGGGGTGGAACCAAACCAGAGGAGCTAATCCTGTTTAAGTAAAAGACGGGACTGAGGGACTCCCAGCAGCTGCCGAAGTCCTGTTGCTTCAGTAAATTCCCTCCTTCCTTCCCTGCACTGTAAGTATTATGCCACCTCTGTTTTCTTAAAAAAGAGAAAAAGAAAAAGGAGACACTAAATGCAGTAAAGTCACCATGGAGACCTTTGATATTACATTTCAGGTTGCCCCTCTGTGAAAACATCTGATGCCCTTGTGGGGACATCTATCATGCCACTGGTGTAGGAGATTTTTCTCTTATCTGCTGTTTTAAAGGCTTCTGTCCTGTCAGCCATAGTCTGGAGCTCCTTTCTGTCTGTCTTTTGTCTTTGTTTCTGGCCATTTAAGACATGTGCAATAATGTGTTGATATTATAAATTGTTTCTTGGGAATGATCTTAGCTGAATGTGTGTCTAAATGATGATGTTTTATTGTAACAATATGGTATCTGGATGGGTTTTTGTAGCATTGCTCAATCTTGCAGTTAAAAGTCGGGTTTAGGTAATTTTTTAGTTTATGATTTCAGATAATTCATGCCAGAGAACTTAAATACTTAAAATGGAAAACTAAAGAATTCTACTTCCAAGTTGGCAAGTAACTTCCCAATCATTTAGTCTTTTTTTTCACCAATTTTTAATTGGGTAGCCTGGGTAAATGTCACAGTGTGTCAGTGCATTAATTTGGACAAGGATAGTAAATCATAGTATGGTATCTGTTGACAAAACAAGATGTTAAGGTATAAAATTTTGAATTGTATCTTAAAATTGTATCATAATTTTCAACATCCTCACCTGAAAATTATGGTTAAAGTGCCTTAGGCCTGAGGTGTCCGCTCAGAATAGCAGTTTTGTCCAGCTCCTTCCAGAACTCAGCCAGGACTTATGTTGAAATGTAAATGAAAGAAGCCTACAAGCTCAGTAGGAGACTGATCTGATGTCTAAGTGGGAAAAAAAAAGGTAAATCGTATGGTATTTACTAATTACTGGCCAGTCATTTTTTCTAGGACTCTCATTTTTTTCCTTAGATTCTGTATTTTTTTTGAGCTCATTATTTTGATCCTAGAGAACTAGGTTAATATTTTTCTCATCAGTTCTATCTTTGACCAACAGTGGAGTTCTGAAACATTACAATGGAGATTTCACCTGTGAAAAGCTACAAGGCCTTACTATTATTATTTGTGCACACTTTTGTTATGTGTTGTATGTCCATATATCCATATGTTCGTATATCATATATATGATATACAAATTAACATATATAAGGAGCGATCATTAAAAAAAAGCACTCATAAAAACAACAAATTTTAAAAAGTGGATTCGAAGATCTTTAATTCACGTGAGTTAAATGGTTCACTTTAAATTTGGATAAACAAATAACAATAAATGTCTTTAAATTTAAGCTTACAAGTTTTTCTAGCTGCTCAAAAATCTAATAAAATATTAATGTCTATAAAATGTCTAATATGCCTTGGTTCTAGGACTTTTCCTTTAACAAAAAAATGGTTTACACTGTTCAATACATTTCTCTAATATTTTGATAAATAAGTGAAGTAAATTTGATATGGGATTACTCATTCATGAGTACTTTTGTTAGATATCTGATTGATTTAGTAAGGTCTGTATAAGTTTGTTCTAAAGTCTGTATAAGATTGTAAAAATCAGTCATGTGATAAAGCGACACAAATTTCTGAAAACAAAAGTTTACCCATAACATTGTGTTTATTTTTATTTTTCTAGAGCAAGCAACCATAAAAATTAAACAACTGATTAAATAAGAACTGTTATTTTAGAGCACTGTACTGGAATTTCTTTAAAAGCTAAATTTGGTTAATGTAAAAACATCAATGTCATTGTGATGCTATTAATGTGCTCATATCTTCCAGGTATACAAGTCTGTAAGGTAGAAACTTTAAAAGAGCATTACATCAAGCTGGTGTTCTGAAGTTGTATGGTAAAAATATATATATATATTGGGGATTTATTTACTTGTTATCAATAAGATATGTAAAGTTTTAAGTTACTTTTTACATTGGGGAAAAATTTAAATATATTTTTAAGTTAATGAGCTCCTAATCTATGTAAAGGTTAAAAACTTTCAGCCTTTCTTTAATTCATGTTTTAAATGTGATATCATATGGTGTTAGCTAATGTTCATGTGACCTCAAACAATTTATGTAAACTGTGTAAAATGATAAATAAAAAAAAAGATCAGCTTTAGAACTAAAAGACTTAAGATTTATATAGAGCCCTGCCTTACCTGAGATAAGGCTCTGTGTCTCATCTTACAACATGTGAGAATAACTACGAAAGCAGTAGGTCAGATGTTATTTAATTTAAAGTTACGTTCAGAAGTTTTTTTTTTTTCTGTCAAGATTACTAGGCTCTCAAAAAGGGGATATAATTTATAACTCAGCCAAAAATTCAGGGTAGCTATTACACGAACTAAGTATTTTTACTCTTGTTATTTTTATTTTGTAATTTCCTTATAAGTTAACTAAAGATTCCCTGTTAGTGTTTTACAAAAGAGTTGCTTTTGAATACAACATTAGTTAATTTAAGATAATAAGGCATCACCTACAAGACAGAAAAATACAGATCCAAATAATAAAAAGATAAATAATTTTAAATTATAGACATTAAAGCCCAGTACTCTTAATATAAGGCTGTTAAAATTTATTTGCTGGATGTTTAAGATTAGGATTTAAAATTTAATTTAAATGAAAAGGGACAATAAAACAAATTTTGGCTCTTGACCTCTGAGTCAGTTTGTATCCAGGGAACAGGAGACTTCTCTAAAGAACTTTGCAACTCTCAGCCACATAAACTCCTGATCAGGAAGATTAATGAGGCCACTGGAGAACAGAAAGCCAATCAGTGCATTTTCTACGAAGAAGAGAGTCATCAGAGAAGGGAGATATTCCTGATGCTTCTGAGAGAAGCCACATGGTCAAGCAAGACCTGGAATCACCTAGCGCAAATGGCACTAGCAGAACTGAGAAGCTGCTCTCAAGTTTCCCCAGAAATGACTCCCATAAAATCTCAGCTGACTGTTAACAATAGATAGAAACAAAAGTCAGTTTTACTGCTTCATCTTAAACTCTTAGCAAAGACAGATAAACCCAAAATACAGCCATTCCTGGGCATTTTAAATAATAATAGTTATAATAATATTTTAACGTATACACTTTATGGTAGCCTCCCAAAATAAGTAAGACTGGAGGCTACAAAGAAAGATTCTCAGAGAGGAATGCCTGATGAGAATAAAAAGAGACTATCAAGAGGAGCTACCAGAGGCAGAAGTTTTTTTGTTTAAGGCCTACAGATATTCCTAACCTACACAGGTAGGCTTGGTGTTTGCTAGTATGATTATCCAGCCCTGACTAACAGAATTAAAGGTTTCTCTATTACACACAGAGGTCATACTAGTAAAAGGAATTTGCAAGATCAGATGACATTAAATTATTAAACTGTATCTTATGGGGTGGGACAACTGTGACACTAAAAGTTAAATATTAAGTTGAAAGTCCTGATAACTGGGGATATTGAAGACAGATGAGGGGACATCTATACAGTGACTTGTTTCAGCAGCTGCAACATTTATTCAGTACTCATGGTTTTTGTTTCTCTCATAGAAGAACCCATCCCCAGATGACTTTACAAACTGTTCTACCACAACCAGACTTCAAACCGAACTGACTTCTAAAAGGCAACTCATGTCCCTCATGCTGTGCCCCCTCATGTCACCCTCTCTCAGCTCAGAAGAAGCCAAAATGAGTGGCGCCACTCTTCTTACAACAATGGAGCCAAAAATAAATAGACTTTCATTTTAAGTAATTAATTAAGTCAGGTAAAATCAGGGAGACTGGTTTTGTGTGAGTTCAAAAAATATGGAGACTGTTACGTGAGGTATTAAAATTCCCTCAGTGCTCTTCCCCTACCCTATCAAAGATTTGAAAGGGACACATTAGAAAAGGGGGGAATGATAGACCCAACCTGATCTTTTATTAAAATTGGGATCCATCTTGCCACAAAGCCATGAAAAGAAAATTTTGGCTTAACTATAAATTACACCAAATTCTGAACCTGCTTGCAATGCCTGCCCGTGGCCTTGAACTCACCCATGCCTGGCTCTTTGACCAGGAACAGCCCTCTATGAAACTTTATTGACACCTCATAAATACTGGCCTTCCCTGGCCAGACAATGACCCTCTCTGAGGCTCTAATGGTCTTCATAAATTCTGATGTTGGGGCCAGCAAATATATATATATATATATAAACTACGATTAGTTTGATGCTTGTCAAAGTTCTGATATTTTAACCCCCCTGTAGTGTAAAATTCTGGGTTATAAACCTGGGCTGTAGGAAATTTGGGTAGCTGTCTTGTTCCCACTATTTTGGTAGGGAGAGGCCACCTGGGCAGTGGAAAATATAAGCTTGCTTTAACTTGATTTTAATTAGAGTCAGTGGTCTTTTCTTGCATCCTGGTCTAATAGGTAAATGCTATCAAACAAGGAGCTCTGCCAGCCTGAAGACTTCCTTAGAAACTGCCTCTGACGATGGGCACTTGACATATATGTTGTTGTCAGGAGCTTTAGCTTTCTTTCTAATGAGAACATCAAAGCTGGATCTGCATCTATGTGACCTGGAGGGCATGGTTTCTTGTTTTTCAAAGGACATGAGGCAGCAGTGCTGAATTCACTCTTTGTAGGTAAACTGTCGCCACTGAAGGCTAAGTGACTCCCCGTGTGGACTGTGAAGCAATTTGGTCATCCTCCACTTTTCGTGGTGTTTCTTGCTGCTGCACTGGGAATTTGTTATTTGCTTCACAAAATACAAGGAATTCAGCTGGGACACAGTGCTGGAGGGAGTTCTTTCACATGAGATGGGTCAGGGTCTGCAGGAGAATGCATCAACCAGGCTTCTATCCCACATAGCTTGTCCCCTTGACCATTGCACCTGATTCTGAACATTGTCCTGAAACATCTCCATATAACAAGATGCCTTATATGGAGAGTTATCAGACATATAAGTGATTCCTGGCTGCACAATGTCAGCCACAAGCCATTTGGAAGTCAATGGCAGATACACATGGCCCCACCACAGATGTTTTATCACACACCTGCACACCACAGCTCTGGGCCCACTACTCAGCAGGCTCCAACATACTGGTATCTCTGTTCTACATCATTTTCATGAAACCTAGTCAATCAAGGCACTGTCTGGTACACACTTCATCAGCAAGAGGACATTGAAAGGTTCTCCAGTGCCACCTGGTCATGAAAATTTCAAAAATTTCATGGTATTTATCTAGCCATTTTTCAAGGATGAAGTTGGAGAAATTGTGGGTTTCAATTCATTCAGGAACCATTAATGTTTGAGGAAGCACATTTCAAGGAAACTCTGGAGAATTCTCAGAGGCAAGGCTTCCCAAAGAGTGGCCAAAAAGACACATGAAGCCAGGCCCATTGAGGTCTACAATGTGAGGCCCATGTGTGTTTTGACTGTCAACGATGGCTGCCAAGTCTTTCAGTATAAAATAATGTGATGCCCTGGCAGAGATTGACAATGCTCTGTGGAAAGCCACCCTGGGCATTGATCTCAGTTTCCAAAGGCAACTCTCATGCGTGGTCTCCTAAAATCCCAACACAATTCATGGCAATACTTCTCTGAGGTCAGTTCCTGAACTCAATCTGTAAGGGGAATCACACCAGAGTTCAAGCCCAGGTGGACCTAGGCATCTCTTCCAACCACCAAACAAATGACCACAATTAAAACCAAAACACTCCCAAATGGCCCTCATCTTCTTCCACATAGACACTCTTCATAACCTCTGGCTGGAGGTTTCCATGAGGGGCACAGCCCAAGACAGTTTTCCAAATGAACTCCCTTGCCCCTCATTTGCCTAAAGTCAGGGTGGCCTGGACTCCCTTCCTGTGAACCAATAGTGATCAAATAGTCCTGCTCTTAATACTGCTCTGCTTCTCTAATTTGAGGCCTACTGACTGTCTGGTATATATTCTTTATGTGAATTGGTGTCATGAGAAAACACAAGCCCTTATGTGCTAGCCTCTGTAGGGCTTTGAAGAACTGATTTGACACAAAGGATCCCTATTCTCACGTGATGGAGGTCAGGAAGCTTACAGAGGAAGGCGAGAGACTTCATCCACAATGACTGCTCTTTTGGCCATTTTCGTTTTGCATGCACACTTGGAAACTTTCTTTAGATCCATCAGGTGCTGAGAATCTAAGCCGCTGCCTCACACAGGGCAAAGAGGATGATTCAGCCACATCTCTTTCCAAAGCAATTAAGCAAAGAGCCACAGGTGATGCCCATTCATTTCCATTTGAAAACTCTTTTTTCTGGCTTCACAAAGGGGTTTCCTGAGGCAAAGATCTTCCTGACATTTAGGAAAACAGAACAATAGGTAAGCAAAAGGCCCAGTGCAGTGTTTTTCCACTGAGACTTTAATGGTCACACTGATATGTGAGTTTTCTGAGATGCTTCTATTCTCTTCAGCTATCCAGTACATGGCCATGTCACAGAGCTTGGAGGTGGTACATATCTTGGAAACCAAACCATGAGGCTATTCTGGAGAGTGGCCAGTATTCAGGAAGAAAACAAGAACTTAGGAAGATAGTAGGTGTTGCCCATTAATAAGGCAAGCCTCTCTCCATTCTTAAATTGTGCAGTATGAATGTTGGGAAGCTTTCTACTAGACAGGACACAACCATTGATGCATTCGCTTTTCAAATGTCTACAACCACAGATACAGTGGAATGCACAGACATAGAAACACTCGCGTTGTCAAACGACTTTCTAGAAACATTCCAGTCCAAACAAACAAACAGTCTTTCCTACCTATTCTCAGAAAAGAGACAAAACCACAAACTCACACCAACACCCACAACGGCAGCTCCTTCCCCCAAGTATGTTGGTGAGTATATTGAGTGTCCTCTGACTGGTGGTCCATACTATGTTCCCCCAAAATGGCCTGTTCTGTCTCAGATCTGGTCTCCTTCGCCAACTCTGTGAAGTTGTCAGGAGCCATGGTTGAGCCACTACCTGCTTTCTCAGAAAAGGCTCCTCTTCAGAGGTCTCCTGACATTTGGCCATTATCACTTCAGTAGGTACCAACAAAGACTGACTCTGTCCTTGGTAAATCCAAACAATTGAGACCACTGGGACTGGGACTGGGACTTACTCTGGGTGCCTGGCTTCCTGGATCCCAAGTTCAGAGTGTTCCATCACCAAGGAAGTGTGTACTGATATTTGCTTCTAAGGGTCCCAGGAGATGGAGACTGCCCCTACTTTCTGTGACAGTTTCACAAGTTAGAATGGTATATCAACAATAGGCACCCGGGAACAGCTCTTCTCACAGGCCTGGTTTGGTCCATCTTCTCTATATTAAGAAGAGAAAGGCTGATTCAGATACATCTCTTCATCCTGACCCGGTTGTTTAACATTGAAAATGACTTTTGCTCTCTCAGGTCCTTCATAGCTGCCTTCTTCTCCATGTATCATTTCTGCATGGACCTTTGAGGTTCTCATCAGGTGGAAGATACCCTACAATCCAGTATTGGAAGACCAACTCTCTCCCTGATCTTCTGTAAAGTTAGATTGAGGGAACAGTGTATGGTTAGGGTTAACAACATGTTCAATTGGGTTAGGAATAATTCTGCAGGATGAATAATGGTTATGGGAACATGTGATATTTACAAAATATACAGTTGAAATATAGGTATGAAAACAGAAATCTAGGTGAGATTTGATGCCCAGAAGGGCATTGGGCCCTTGATTGGGATACTTAGCTTTGAATTAATTTCTGCACAGATGTCTCAGATAAATCAATATACAATGGTATAGGATATTGTACCTTGGATGATTGAATGTCGAAGAGAACATGCAGTCAAAAAGGGATAGTCGGTAGGATTAGAAAGATAGACGGTAGTTTTAGAAAGATGAGTGAGTATAGGATTTGGACAAAATGGTCTTTAGCAATAGGGTTTCATGTAGAGAGTGAATGTAAATGTCAGCACATGTTAAGAGGCAGTCACAATGATGAACTGGGGAAAATATATATCAATAGAGACATTAGGAAATCAGGCAAAGTATAAGGTGAGTAATAGGATTAGACATTTTCAACAGGTTTGAGGTTGAATATATAATCTTAGGAAGAAACAAATATGTAGTCACCAATAGGATCCACATTTGAGAGCAATAGGCAAACTGGACATGGATGATTTTAGTAATCCATGTTCAATTTCCATTTAGGCTTTAGTACAATCATAAGTGTGACATTTGCTTTTTGTTTCCAGAATATTACTGTGATAAAATGTATATGTAGATCAGGTGACATGAGTATTTCTTTCACCATTTCTAGGAACAGTATTTTGAAGACGTGTAAATTAGTATTTTGAATACAAATAGGTGTACACTGTGTCTATGAATATAGAAATAATGCATGAATAGACCATACTGTGAATAAATAATATAACTGGTTCCAACTTAAATAATGGTTCAAATTGATATCTGAAAATGTACAGGAAACCTTATATTGATATATATCCATTCATTCAAACCAGTTATACATCTAATGGTAATATTAGGGTTATGGTTTATCATGAAGAATGTTTGAGTTTTGCTTCAAAAGTAATTGTGGAAATCGAAAATAATGTGTTTGGAAAGAAGTCTCATGAAAAGACCAGTCATGTAACCTGGAGGAATACATGTGTTCTGAAGCAGGAAGTGATTGAAAGTGAAACAAAAGCCTTTAAATTTGTGAACTTGTGGATGAAATATATATCTTATGATGTGCATAAACTGAGGAAATAGTAATGTACAAGTGTTGAAAAAAAAATGAACGTCAAAATACACATCATGTCCTATAGAAATCTACTTGGATTTATATTAACCTGGGTCAATTAGTGTAAAAATATTAGGATATGTATGCACAATTCACTTAACTTAGTTTTCAGTACTAGGAAACAAATACGTATTTCAGGAGGATGAATATGTCTTAGAATAATCTTATGAAAAGTTGATTATAAATACGCACTTAAATATTAATGAATTTAGGGAGTACATAATAAGATACATTTATTTCATATTTTGAAAACTCTGGAGAGTGTACATATATATATATATATATATATATATATATATATATATATTAAAATACACACACAGAAATTAAAAAGTATTAATATACAAGCCAAATGAAATTCACCATGAAATATATATCATCCACAGATCTAAAAATATTCATTTTACTGAACATGAATTTATGTATAATGTTGTTCAGCTAGGATACTCACTCATAGGTTGAATTTTCCGTTTCAACAGTGTTTAACAGGAGTGATCTCTTCTCACAATTTGTATCTGCCAAGTGAGCCACCTCACAAGAATGTACGTGTGGTACCAGGTAGGATTCTATATGTGCATATAAAAATATATGTGCTGAATAGGCTACAGAGAAATGGAGACATGAATTCACATATTTGTTAACTTTAAAAACACATGGAGAAGTGTTTCAACAAAAAAATGACTAGATTTAAAACTCCTACCATATATAATGCAAAAGGAACGTCCAAATGTTAACCTTGCATCCTCTGAACTACTTGTATTTCAATTTGGTTTGGTCTATTTTTATCCATCATAATAGGATTTGTAGTCAGAGTCTAGTAGGGAGTGGGTTACTATGAGGGATTCAGTATTTTGAATGAATAATTGGAAAATGAATCCAATGTGTATGCAAATATGTGCTACAAAAAAATCTTCCCACTCTCATCCAGAACAATGCCTTGACATTACCTTAGCCCCAAGTAAGATACAATTAGAGGAGAAGAGTTAGAAAATCTAGGAATACATATCTGGAATGGAAAATGCTCTGGAGTTCACAACACTGGAGGTGGTGGAGGAGTTTCCAAAAGTAATGGAGACTGTAAAAACTCCACAAACATGGAAGTGTGCAGGCCTCAAGACATCTGGGAAACTGTCTTTGAGGTTGTACACTTGAAATATATGTTGTTTTCAGGAGCTTTAGCTTCCTTTTTAGTGAGACCATCAAAGCTGTGTATGCATCTGTTACATGGAGGACATGGTTTCTTATTTTCCAATGAACATGAGGTAGCAGTGCTGAATTCTCTCTTTGTGGGTTTACTGTGGCCACTGGGGTCTAAGAATCTTTCCGTGTAGACTGTGAAGCCATTTGGTCATTCTCCAATTTTGTTGTGTTTCTTGTTGCTGCACTGGGGGTTTGGTATTTGCTTCACAAAATACAAGGAGTTCCACTGGGACACAGTGCTGGAGGGAGTTCTGTCACGTGTGGTGTGTAAGGGTCTGCAGGAGAATGCACCAACCAGGCTTCTACGCCACATTGCTTGCCCCCTTGACCATAGCAACTTGATTCTGAACATTGCCCTGAAAACTCTCCATCTAACAAGATGGCTTAATATACAAAGGTATGCTGGCTGCACCATGTCAGTCACAAGCCTTTGGAAGCCAAAGTAAGATCCACATGACCCCACCACAGATATTTTATCACACAACTGCACACCACAGCTCTGGGCCCACTACTCAACAGGCTCCACCATACTGGCAGCTCTGTTCTACACCATTTTCATGAAACCCAGTCAAGGAAGGCACTGTCTGGTACACTCTTGATCAGCAACAGGACATCCAAAGGTTCTCCAGTGCCACCTGGTCGTGGAAATTTCAAAAATTTCATGGTATTTATCTAGACATTTTTCAAGGATGAAGTTGGAGAAACTGTGGGTTTCAATTCATTCAGGAACCATTAAATTTTTAGGAAGCACATTTCAAGGAAAACTCTGGAGAATTTTCAGAGGCAAGTCTTCCCAAAGAGTGACCAAAAGGCCACATGAAGCCAGGCCCATTGAGGTCTACAATGTGAGGTCCATGTGTGTTTTGACTCTCAACAATGGCTGCCAAGTCTTTCAGAATAAAATCATGTGATGTCCTGGCTGAGATTGACAGTGCTTGGTGAATAGCCACCCCAGGCTTAGATCTCAGTTTCCAATGGCGACTCTCATGCATGGCCGCCTAAAATCCCAACACAATTAATGGCAATATTTCTCTGAGGTCAGTTCCAGAAATCAGACTTTAAGGGGAATCGCACCAGAATTCCAGCCCAGGTGGACCCAGGATTCTCTTCTAACCACCAACAATTGACCACAATTAAAACCAAAAAACTCCCACATGGCCCTCATCTTCTTCAACATAGACACTCTGAATAACCTCTAGCTAGAGGTTTCCATGACGGGCGCAGCCCAAGACAGTGTCCAAAATAAGCTCCCTTGCCCCTCATTTGCCTAAAGTCAGAGTGGACTAGACACCATTCCTGTGAACCAAGAGTGATCAAATAGCCCTTCTTTAATACTGCTCTGCTTCTCCAGTTTGAGGCCAACTGACTGGTATAGATTCTTTATGTGAATTGGTGTCCTGACAAAACCCAAGCACCTATTAGCTAGCCTCTGCAGAGCTTTGAAGAACTGGTTTGACCCAACGGATCCCTATTCTCACTTGATGGAGGTCAGGAAGCTTACAGAGGAAGGCGAGAGACTTCATCCACAATGACTGCTCTTTTGGCCATTTTGGTTTTGGATGCACACTTGGAAACTTTTTTTAGATCCATCAGGTGCTGAGAATCTAAGCCACTGCCTCACAGAGGGCAAAGAGGCTGATTCAGCCACATCCATTTCCAAAGCAATTAAGCAAAGAGCCACAGGTGACGCCCATCCTTTTCCATTTGAAAACTGATTTCTTCAGGTTTCACACAGGGGTGGCCTGAGGCAAACACGTTCCTGACATTCAGGACAACAGAACAATAGGTAAGCAAAAGTCCAAAGTAGTATTTCTCCACTGAGACTTTACTGGTCGCACTGATATCTGAGTTTTCTGAGATGCTCTCATTCCCTTCAGCTATCCAGTACATGATCATGTCACAGAGCTTGGAGGTGGTACATATCTTGGAAATAATACCATGAGGCTATTCTGGAGAGTGGCCAGTATTCAGGAAGAAAAGAGGAACTTAAGAAGATAATAGGTGTTGCCCATCCATAAGGCAAGCAGCTCTTTATTCTTTAATTTGGCAAGATGAATGCTGGGAAGCTTTCTACTAGACAGGACACAACCATTGATGAATTCTCTTTTCAAATGTCTACAAAAACGGATTCAGTGGGATACACAGACATAGAAACACTCGCGTTGTCAAACGACTTTCTAGAAACATTCCAGTCTAAACAAACAAACCGCCTTTCCTACCTATTCTCAGAACATGAGACAAAACCACAAACTCACACAGACACCCACAACGGAATCTCCTTCCCCCAAGTATGTCTGTGAGTATCCTGAGTGTCCTCTGACTGGTGGGCCATACTATGTTCCACCAAAATGGCCTGTCCTATCTCAGACCTGGACTTCTTTGCCAACTCTGTGAAGTTGTCAGGAGCCATGGTTGAGCCACTACCTGCTTTCTCAGAAAAGGCCCCTCTTCAGAGCTCTCCTGGCATTTGGCCATTCTCACTTCAGTAGGTACTAAGAAAGACTGACTCTGTCCTTGGTAAATCCAAACAAATGAGACCACTGGGACTGGGACTGGGACTGGCTCTGGGTGCCTGGCTTCCTGGATCCCGAGTTCAGAGAGTTCCATCACCAAGGAAGTGTGATAGGTCACTTCCTTCACGAACTGAATGAGGTCACTGGGTTGGCAACCACTTTTTCCTAACAGTTGCTTCCAAGGGTCCCATGAGATGGAGGCTGCCCATACTTCCTGTGACACTTTCACAAGATAGAATGGTATATCAACCATAGGCACCCGGGAACAGCTCTCCACACAGGCCTGGTTTGGTCGATTTAATCTACATTAAGAAGAGAGAGGCTTTCAGACACATCCCTTCATTTTGACCAGGTTGTTTTACATGGAAGTTGACTTTTGCTCTCTCAGGTCTTTCATAGGTGTCTACATCTTCTTCAGGGATCATTTCTGCACGGAACTTTGAGGTTCTCAGCAGGAGGAAGATCCCCTACATTCCTGTATTGTAAGACCAACAATATCCTTGTTCTTCTGTTAAGTTATATTGAGGAAATATTGCATGGTTAAGGGTAATAACAGGTTCGATTTGGTTTAGGAATCATTCTGCAGGATGAATTATGGTATTGGGAACCTGCGATATTTACAAGAATATACTGGTGAAATATAAGTATGAAAACAGAAATCTAGGTAATATTTGAAGTCCAGAAGGGCATTGGGTGGCCTGAACACCCTTCCTTTGAATCAGGAGTGATCAAATAGCCCTGCCGCTAATACTGCACTGCTTCTCCAATTTGAGGCTTACTGACTGTCAGGTATAGATTCTTTATGTGATTTGGAGACATGAGAAAACCCAAGCACCTATTGTCTCATGCCACAGCAAATGGTTTATTGGGGGTCCAGCATGCTGGGGCTCAAAGCTCACTTCAGAGGAGGAAAGAACAAAGAGCCCTGAGAACAACTTGAGAAGAGATTATATACAATCTTTAGAGAGTGCAGGGACTTTATATACATCATAGCCTCCTTTAGAAAATATCATATACTGTGGGAAAATCAAATATCAACTCTAAAACATGATTAGCACATTCATTGGCGGGAACATTTCGCGCAGGGGGTGATTGGTCAGCCCTGAGAAGGGGTATACATTTAAACTGATTGGTTGAAGCCCTGAGATGTATACGTGCTGAGATGCACGGTTTCTGGGAAGGGGTTGTTAAGTAACTAGGTGGTCAGGAAAGATTTCAACACATCTAATGGGCAGTTCCGGGAATTGTCTTCACTGACACAGGAATTTAAGGTTCTGAGCACAGCTTGTAAACTTTACAAAACCTGGTTCTTTACGTTTCAATTTTAATTTCTTTAATTCTTTCATTTCTCCTTTTTCTGCCTACTTTTAATTTTAAAAGTAATGAATCATAATTTTTGTGGGGTCTCACATTCTATTTCTGCCAGTGAAGTGTATTTCTGTCTGATTACCATGAGTTTTACCTGCCCAATCTGAGCCTGGAGAAAGGAAACTATGAGGTTAAGCAAACAAGGTCCCACAGTTATCAACACCATAAGCATGATCAGGGGTCCAGCTAAGGCTGATAGGAGTGTAGTTAACCAGGGGGACAAGGTAAACCATGACTCAAACCACACTTGTTGAATCTCCCTTTCTCTCTGGTGCTCTTCAAGGCATTTTCTCAATTTACTCATGGATTATTTTACAACTCCAGTATGGTCAGCATAAAAACAGCATTTTTCTCTCAGTACAGCACAGAGGCCCCCCTCCCTTATTAAATGGAGGTCTAATCCTCACCTGTTCTGTAAAACAACTTTAGAGAGAGAGGTTAAGGATTCCTGCAAAACTGTGATGGAGGTCTCTAACGTCTTCAAGTCTTGATTTATTGCTGTTTCTAATCAGTCCATTTGTTGTGACCCATGGATCATATCAGCTGTTCCTGTACCCACTCCTGCAGCAGCTCCTAGCCCCAATAGGATGGCTAGAGTAAGGGACACTGGCTCCCGGCAAAATCGGGCTGTTTGTCCACCTAGTAGACCTTCAAAGGATTCTGGATCATGATAGAGCACCCTGGGGGGTATCTGCACCATTACACAATAATGTACAGAGCTGTCAAATACCTGGGCTGAAATGCAAGGAGTTCTGACTGTGTGGAGTTCAGTACCATAAAGGTTCCTTTAATTAGTTCCCAGGGGGAGGAGTCAGCTGTACTCTGGACTGGGGAAGTAGGCAAAGACGGAAACTGCGAAGTATGAGATGGTAGAGGGGTTTTGGTAGATCTAGGCATGGGAGGTTTAGGAGGCTTAATTCCAGACTTGAATGGATTGGGCCCTATTGCTGTGGGATTTTCTTCCTTTTTAAGCCGAATGGTGAACCAGAGACCAAAGTCATAGCCAGGGCCATTAATATAGAATCGCATTCCCCAAGTATTTCCCATAGGCCATGTTGTTCTGAGGTAGCCCCTTCCTTTGGAAGTGAAAGTTATATTGAGGGGGTAACATAGACTATTTTTTCCACAGCAAGTTTTTGACACCACTTGGATAGCGGCACATTTATTGGGATCAATCCAGATGTCATTTCATCCTACCGAATCATACTGTCTGGGGAGTTTGGGTTTCACAATGTAGCTCCCGTGTGTTCACAACCCCAAGATCTACAATAAAAGTCACTGGGTCCTCCACAGGTTTGGGCCTGTTTGCGATTTCAGAAATCAGCTGGGCACACTTAATATACAAGACTGGCTAGTTTACACCTGAGCTGGGGAGATGACATCAATAATTCATGGGGTAAGTTGGTTTGGGCTTTAGTGGGATCTGTGTGGGGTCCACTATGTCAGGGAGATCCCAGTCAGAGAGGCCTATGGCAAGCTGACAAATGTCCGGGTGGAGAGATGGCCACCAAGTCCATAAGGGGGCTGTATGTGAAATAGACCACACTACTTGCCCAGTAGGATTTATAACTTGCCATTGTTGCTGAACAGGCTGATGGGGATTAGGACTGCTGGTGGTCAGGGGAAGAATCCATAGCCCTACCCACACCACAGACATGCAACTTGAGAGGGTTACCAGTCTGTTCCAGTTTCCAGCCAGAGTATGGACAGGGCACAGGATTGAGATGGGAGGCATGGATCCAGGAAGTGATCCCATCCACTTTCACCACTGTAGGTGTTATAAGCAGCACCTGGTATGGTCCTTTCCAGCAGGGTTCCAGGGATGACACCCGATACTGTCTCATGTAGACGAAGTCTCCCACTTGATATCGATGTGGAGTTCCCTCGTCTCCAGGATGATAAGCAGTGGCCAACTGTTTCCACAGGTATCGCTGGGTGCTGGGTTTGTTCAAGGGCTTTAAGTCTGTCTAGCAAGGGTGTGTGAAAGGAATCATTAATCTCAGAGTTGGGGTTAGGTCCCTTAATGGAGGAGGGGCACCGTAGAGAATTTCATAAGGGGTGAGGTTACACAAAGGGGCGGAGGGGTATTTCTTGCACGAAAAAGTACATGAGGTAGGAGCATAGTCCAATTTTTTATGCCGGTCTCCAAGATTAATTTCGTTAAGTCTCTTTGATGGTTCTATTCATCGTTTCTACCTGTCCTGAGCTCTGGGGTCTATAAGCACAATATAACTTCCAAGTAATCCCCAGGGTCCTGGAAAATCCCTGACTTACCTGGGCCACGGATGCTGGTCCGTTATCAGACCCTATTACCTTAGGCAGGCCGAACCTTGGAAAACTGTCTTCTAGGATCTTTTTGACCACTATCTGAGCTGTTTCTTTCTTCATGGGGAAGGCTTCGACCCATCCTGAAAAAGTATCTACAAAGACTAGGAGATATTTAAGTCCATACCTTGCTGGCTTAATTTCAGAAAAGTCCACTTCCCAGAATTGTCCTGGTCTGGTTCCTCGTATGCGCTTCCCTGCAGGAATCTTGGATGGGAAAGTATTAACTAATTGGAAGACTTGAAAAGCTCTAGTCACCTGCTCAGCTATTTTTTTCCTCTTTGAGTCAGTCAATAATAAGTCCTTTCTTCCGTCCTTTAAGAGTGCCTATAACTTCTTTGAGCCTAAGTGGTTTAGCTGGTGTACGTCTTTGACATAAAGGTGGGCTTTTTGAAATTGTAAACTTGGCTCTGTAGGGTCCCAGATTTCTGTATCTGTCTCCTCAGATGATAAGTTGCCTGAATGTTCCGGGGCAGCCAAGTCTCCTGATTTTTGTTCCCCCCGGTGTGGAAAAAGTTAACAGAGTCACTCTGTTTAGGGCTGCCAATTAAGCTTCCTCATCTGCCCTTCTGTTTCCAACTGCCACAGGGTTGTTTCTCTTCTGGTGCCCGGGACAGTCCACTATAGCTAGTTCCTTATGGCCCTGCAATGCTGAGCCAAGGTGGAGGATCTCATCTTTATTTTTTATTTTTTTCCCGGCAGAGGTTAATAGCCCGCATTGTTGGTAAATAGTCCCGAGCATATGAACAGTGGCAAATGCATAGTGGCTATCAGTTTATATGGTGGCCCTTTTCCCTGTTGCTAGTTCCAATGCTTTCATAAGGGCAATCAGTTCTGCTTTTTGGACTGATGTCCCTTCTGGGAGACCAGAGTATCAGATGAAATCAGTTTTGCTAACTGCTGCTGCTCCAGCCCGCCGCTTACCATCTTGGAGGAAGCTGCTGCCATCCGTAAACCATACGACTTCAGGGCGAGGCAGTGGCTGATCCTTCAAGTCTTGTTGTATACTGGTTTCCTTGCCAGTATGTGTTGACACTCATGAGTGACGGGTCCTGATGATTCTTCTGGCAGCAGTGTAGGTGGGTTGAGTGGAGCAGGGGGTCCCAGCGTTATTCTGTCTTTGTCAAGCAAGAGGCTCTGGTAGTGGTTTATTCTGGAGTTTGATTGCCACCTCTCTGGAGGCTAACAGATGATGCTCTCCAGGGCATGGGGGGCTATAATGGTTAGCTTCTGTCCCAACGTTAATTAATGAGCATCTTTTATTAGAAGGGCTGCCGCTGCTATAGCACTTAAGCAATGGGGCCACCCGCTAGCCAATGGGTCCAGTTTTTTGGATAAATACGCTACTGGCTTTTTCCAAGGTCCCAAAGACTGAGTGAGCACTCCCCGTGCTATTCCTTTCTTTTCCTCGATATAGAGAGTGAAGGGTTTTCTACATCTGGGAGTGCTAAGGCCGGAGCAGATAGCAGCACCTTTTTTTGACATTATCAAAAGCTTGTTGGTGCTCAGGGGTCCATTGGAAGTGGGCATCCCCCTTTATCAGCGGGTATAAAGGGGCAGCCAGAGATGCGAACCCAGGAATCCATAACCTGCAAAAGCTGGCAGTCCCAAGAAACTCTCTGAGTTTTCTCTAATTAGATGGGGGCAGTATCTGCAAAACGGTTTTTTTTCTGGGCTCAGGGAGCCATCGTTTGCAACACCTAAGAGAATAACCCAGGAAGATTACTTCTTGCTGACAAGTTTGGGCCTTTTGGCAGAAGCCATATATCCAAGCCGAGCAAGCTCGAATAATAGTGCTTGGGTCCCAGACTCATAGGTCTCCTTGGTGTTGGCTGCCAGTAGAAGATCATCCACTATTGGAGTAGGGTGACTTCGGGGTGTGCAGTTTTGAAGTCATTGATGTCTCTGTGGAGGGCTTCATCAAAGAGAATGGGGGATTATTTGAACCCCTGTGGGAGTCTAGTCCAGGTTAGTTGGCCAGATGTTCCAGGTTCTGGGTTTATCCACTCTAAAGCTAACAGCAACTGACAGTCCTTATGTAGAGGCGAGCAGAAGTAAGCATCTTTTAAGTCCAGCACAGTGTACCATTTCTGCTCCGGATTCAGAGTGCTAAGCAAATTATATGGATTGGGTACTGTGGGGTGAATGTCCTGCACTCTGTTGTTTATCTCTCTTAGGTCTTGAACAGGACGGTAGTCCCCAGTTCCTGGCTTTCTTACTGGTACCGGGGGGTGTTCCAGGCTGATTGACAGGGCCTTAGGACCCCAAGACCCAGGTATTTATGAATATGGGGCCTTATCCCATCCTTAGCTTCTTTGCTTAGAGGATATTGTTTAACACTAATTGGAGACGCAGAGGCTTTTAATTCTACTACTATTGGAGGTTGTTGATGGCTAGACCTAACCCAGCAGTTTCTGCCCAGGCATTAGGATAATCTTTTATCCATTTCTGGGGTAGTTTGCCTGTTTGATCAGTCCTAGGGGGCGCGAAGAGTTGATGTTCATCTTCTACAGACATAGTCAAAGATGTTACTATGGGAGTTAATACTGCAGGCTTTAGAACCCCCACTTGGGGACCATTAGGGTTAAAGGTTATTCTAGTCCAGAGTTTGGTAAGCATATTCCTGCCCATCAATGGGGCCGGGCATTCTGGGATTACTAGGAAAGAGTGGTGGACTTTTTCCTTTCCGAGGTCCATATTCATCTTAGTTGTCCAAGCCTGATATCTACTGCCATTAGCCTCTTGAACTAGGGACGATTTAATTGATAGGGGGGCCAGTGAAGTCTTAAGGGCTGAGTATACTGCTCCTGTAATCACTTCAAAGTTCACTGTGTTCCCCTCAACTTCAAATTTTACTCTGAGCTGGGGGAGGGGATCTGAGCCCCGAATTTCCTAGTCCTCTTCTAGAGTCAGCACGGCGGGCTGGCGTGGCTGCTTCTTTTGGGGGCACTCTTTGGCCCAGTGTTCTTTTTTATTACAGTGGGCACATTGATTTGAGGCCAACGGCAGCCTTTGGCGTGGGTCCAGGTATGCCTTTATGTATCCCTGCTTTTTAACTTCTGGCCTATTTGCTGCTGTGACCAGAACCTTAGGCAATGCTTTACTCTGCCATTTGCTTATTTCCTCCTTCTTTTGTTCCCTTTCCTTCTCTCTCCTCTATTCCCTTTCCTCCTCAGTTTCTCTCTTATAATATACTTTCTCAGCTTCTCTGACTAAATCTCTTAAGGTCATATCTTATAATCCATCTAGACGTTGTAACTTTCTCTTAATATCTACGGCAGTCTGCTCGATAAAGGCCATTGCAACAGATGGCTTTTGGTCTTCTGCCTGAGGATCAAAAGGAATATATTTCCTATACGCTTCCATAATTCTATCCAGAAACATAGAAGGAGACTCATTAGGCCCTTGGATAATCTCTCTTACCTTGGCCAAATTAGTCGGCCCTCTGGCGGCCGCTCAGAGACCCACTATTAGAGAACGGCGATAAGTGGACAGATGCTACCTACATTCAAAGGTGTTGGAGTCCCAGTTGGGTCGGTTCATGGGCCCGTAGGGACAGAGAGGGAGCATCACTGGGGCTTCCGAGTTTTATATTATTTATCTCCTGCGGGTTCCTTTAGGTGGCCCAGCTTCCTTCAGGGGAGCAGGGTCTGCTGCTGCTGCGGGGAAGTCCCCTGGAGGGCTTGGGTCTGGCCCAATTGCCTCTAGCGGCGGAGAGGCTGAGTCAGCGGCGGGAGGATCATCTGGAACATGTTGTGGGTTGGGGAGCGAGGGTAGAGGATAAGGAGAGAGAGGAGTGTCCAGTCTTCTGACTCAGAATGGAGGGAAGAGGGGGAGGAGCAGAATGTTGGAATGATAAGATCGTGGGGGAAGGGGTATATGGCTGTTAATCTAGGTGGCCAAGTGGCCCCGGTGAAAGACAATATCTCTGACTTTTCGGATTAGAGGGAAGTGGAAGGATTCTTCTCGGGGCCATCCGACTCCTAGGATGGGCCATTCTGAAGCACAGAGAGTCTGCCAGATCCGGCATTTTACTGAAAAAGAAAGATTCTTGGTACTTGAGCGAACATCAGTCCAATGATCAAGGTTAAGGGACAGAGGCATGGAAGTGCTTTGTCCCATAATGTCCCATAATGGGAGTTACTCAAACAGGGACAGTGAATACACAAACGTGACACAGACAAAGACAAACAGTAAACGTTTAACATGAGTCCAAGAAAAAGATTAGAACTGAGTAACTGGCCAAACCTGATGGGTTAGACAATAAAGACAGACAGTAAACTCAACATGAGTTCCTGACAATGAACAAAACTGAGTAGCCAGCAAAACCTGATGGGCTGGAAAACCGAATCCTGAAGCAAAAAATAACCGAGTTGAGGAATCTACTAATCCTCAATTTCCCGAGTCCTCTGGAGTTTCCCCCAGGGACGTGGCCTGTGACTCTGTGACACATCTGTCAGCCACCATCGCAGAGAGCTAATGTTCTTCACCGACAGCCATTTTGCCAAGCCCTAACCTGAAACCTGAAACCAGAAAGAGGCACCTTAATTACTCTGAAAGGAGTCCATTGGGGTCTTTTGTTCGTCACTGCTGGATTTCTCAGCTAGGGCCTCCAGATGAAAAGGTGGGCCGAAAGTCGGAGGAAAAGACCACCAAGAGAATTTCTCATGAAACAGCAAAGGGTTTATTGGGGGTCCAGCATGCTGGGGCTCAGAGCTCACTTCAGAGGAGCAAAAAACAAAGAGCCCCAAGAACAACATGAGCAGATTTTATATACATTCTTTAGAGAGGGCAGGGACTTAACATACATCCTAGCTTCCTTTAGCAAATCACCGTATACTGTGGGAAAATCAAATAACAACTCTAAAACATGATTTGCACATTCATTGGTGGGAACAGTTCAGGCAGGGGGTGATTGGTCAGCCCTGAGAAGGGGTATACATTTAAACTGATTGGTTGAAGCCCTGAGATGTATATGTGCTTAGCTGCACGGTTTTGGGGAAGAGGTTGTTAAGTAACTAGGTGGTCAGGGAAGATTTCAACACACATCTAATGGGTAGTTCCGGGAATTGTCTTAACTGCCACAGGAATTTCAGGTTCTGCGTGCAGCCTGGAAACTTTACAGAACCTGTTTCTTTACGTTTCAATTTCAATTTCTTTTATTCTTTCAGAACCTTACAAAGGAAGGCGAGAGACTTCATCAACAATGACTGCAATTTTGGCCATTTTGGTTTTGGAAGCAGACATGGGATCATTTTTAGATCCATACGGTGCTGGTAATCAAAGCCACAGCCTCACACAGGGCCAAGAGGCTGATTAAGACACATCCCTTTCCAAAGCAATTACTTCTCTGAGGTCAGTCACTGAACTCAGTCTCTGAGGGGAATCACAAAAGAGTTCAAGCCCAGGTGGACCCAGTCATCTCTTCCAAACTCCACACAAATGACCACAATTAAAACCAAAACACTCCACCAAGGCCCTCATCTTCTTCCATATATACATTCATCATAACCTCTGGCTGGATGTTTCCATGAATGGCACAGCCAAAGAGAGTTTCCAAAATAAGGTCTCTTTCCCTTCATTTGCCTAACCTCAGGGTAGCCTGGACACCATTTCTGTGAACCAGGATTGATCACATAGGTCTGCCATTAATACTGCTCTGCTTCTCCAATTTGAGGCCTACTGACTGTCAGGTATAGTTTCTTCATGTGATTTGGAGTCATGAGAAAACCCAATCATCTCTACAGGGCATGAAAGAACTCATTTGTCCCAAAGGATCCCTATTCTCACTTGATGGAGGTCAGGAACCTAAAAGAGGAAGGTGAGAAACTTCATACACCATGATTGATCTCTTTGCATTTTGGTTTTGGATGCACACATTGGATTTTTCTTTAGATCCAACTGGTGCTGAGAATCTAAGCCACTACCTCACACAGGGCAAAGAGGCAGATTCAGACACATCCCTTTCCAAAGCATTTAAGCAAAGAGCCACAGGTGATGCCCATTTATTACCATTTGAAAACAGTTTTCTTCAGGATTCACAAAGGGCTGGCCTGAGGCAAAGACCTCCCTGACATTCATGGCAACAGGCAAATAGGTTAGCAAAAGTCCCAAAGCAGGGTTTCTCCACTGAGACTTTCCTGGTCACACTGATATCTGAGTTTTCTGAGATGCTCGCATTCCCTTCAGCTATCCAGTACATGGCCATGTCACAGAGCTTGGAGGTCGTACATATCGTGGACACAAAACCATGGGCCTATTCTGGAGAGTGGCCAGAATTCAGGAAGAAAACAGGAGCTTAGGAAGATAGTAGGTGTTGTTAACTAGATTTATAACACTTACCCTATATCATGCAAAAGGCAAGTCCAAATATACACCATGCCTCCTCTGAACTGCTTGTATTTCTATTCTGTTTGGGTTATTTTTCTCCATCATATTAGGATTAGTTGTCAGAGTGTAGTAGGGTATGGGTTAGTGTCAGTTGTCCCGGCCGGCGGGACACATCAACGTGGGCAAGAAACTTAGTTGGGGAGGAATGAAGGGACAAGAGACACGAGAGATTACAGCAAGACTGGAGTTCTGATCATGCTGCAAACTTTTATTGTTCTCACATGGAAATTTATATGCTGTGGATGGGAAAGCTCTCTTATCGGCAGTTGCTGGATGTCTTCAGAAAGTGAGATAACCTCAGGATGTTGCCGGAAGACAGATGGCTGCAGGATGTCTCAGGGAGATAGATGGCTGCGGGATGTCTCCCAGGCAGGATATCTCCCAGGGGGCTGTTTCTTTTCAGTGTCAGGCTATACTTTGAAGGAGAACTTCCTTCTAGCCCCTGACCTCTCCCCCTTTCTTATATAAAATATTTGACCATACCTTACCGGCCAATGTTTTAGGGGGTGATAGAGGCTCTGTTTCTCTAGCAGGCCTTTGAATATCTCCTGATTCGAGAGAGCATGTTTACAAGATTTCGTGGTGGCCTTGGCATATTTTTGGAGGAGACGGCTTTAAAAGGGAAGCATGCCGACCGCCATGCACCAGAGCGCGTCACTAAGAGGTCTTCTGTTTTGGTATCCGTGGATCCATCCTCCTGCAGTCCATCCTGCATCCTCCGTTATTATGGCCTAACGTCCTCACTCCATGGGTGCATCCCCCCCCCAAGTGAAGGGGCCCATGGAGGACGAACCCTTATGGCAATGGCAGAAGATGGTTGGTCAGAGCTGTTACTTATAGTTTAATGTAAGAAAGAGAGATCTGTGGGGATGTAAACTTAAGAAATAAGCCTGTTAGAAGGGTAGAACATCCTTTTAAATGTTGGCAGCATGGTCTTCCATCTCCAGGTGATGATAGTGGACCTGTATGGGCTTAGAGGCCAAAATATTAATCTGTTCTATAATAAATTGTACAAGCCTGTTTATAATGCAGGGTCCTATGGACACCATTAAAAGTAAACCCAACAAAGGGCCTAATAGGGGAAGAAGGTAGGGTAGAAATCCATTAAACCCAGTACAGAGGGGATTTTCAAAACGTTCCCTTCATCTCTTTTCTAGATCTTCTTGAAGCTGCTTAATTTTAGGGCGTACTATGACTGATTTATTGGCATTAAAGCAGCATCGTGCCCCTAAGGCCAAGCAAATACCTCCCTGGTTAGCTGTCAGTAAATCTAAGCCTTCTCTGTTTTGAAGGAACACTTCTGCCAGGGAGTCTACTAGGTCCTGCAAATCTTTAATGGTTCCTGATAGAGTTTTTACATCATTTATAAGTTGTTGAGACAGGCGACGCTAAGAGTGTATAGCCATGCCTAAGCCAGCTGTACCTGTGTTCACAGCAGCTGTTATTCCAAGGCTGGCAAAGAGTGGTAAGGCCTGTATTGCCCGCCTGTGTCTTTTGACTAAGGTGTCTAGACTAGGAATGCATAGAGTTTTGTCTCCTGGGACAATAGTTATATCAGGGAGTAATAAGGCAAGAACACAGCCAACGGTCCAATTCGATGGAAGCCTCAGGAAGGCCGAGTTTCCTCCACACATAAAAACTGTGCCATTGGAGGGACAAAGAGATGGGGTGGGTGAGGAATAGTTTTGTACTGTTGAGCAATTTCCAAAGGAAGGAACTCCAACATCAATATCATAGGTATTATTTTGCATCGCGCCTAAAAGACATATTGTAAAAGTGCCTATAGACTGTACTTTAAAAGGAAATCTGGGTTGGCATGTATTATCATCGTCTATGATAGAATTAATAGGAACTGCAATAGGCATGATTGCCCCTGTTGTCATGGAGAGCCAGCAATCACCAGCAAAGGTGGGGTTGGAATTATTAAGCAAGGAGAAGGTAGTTTCCAAAATATCTAATATATTGTTATCTAAACCGGGGAGCTGGCATTTTCTCTATATTAAGAGATGATATGTGAGCTCAGGGATTTGGGGTTTCAAAAGTTTGATTATCTGAGGATGCTTGACAGCATAAGGGAATCCTCCACCATCAGCGACCCCTGTAGGTGCCTTAATGGGGCAGAAGGGGGGTTTACCAACAGGGCCTTGGCACCCAGCTGACTGTAGCTTGGTGTATTTGCCTTCTCCTCCCCGGTCAAAAAGAACGGGGGTATAATGAATAGTGGTCCCTCCTGCTGCATGAGTTTTAGTTAGGGAGGCTTCAAAAAATTGTTCTCCCTTCTTGTTGACACAAATTGAGGCCGACGCATAACAAGTGGCATGCATCTCTTGGGTATGCGTTCAAGTTGCAGAACAATTTTAGAGAGCATTACTTGTACTAGGGGGAATAATCTTTGGCTTGTTAACACATACCAATTTAGGCTGATGAACTCCTCTGAGTTTATGGTCAACCTCGGCCCGGAGGTAAGCCACCTTAGTCACGCAGTCAGCAGTCTGGGTCAAACTAGTGGAGCCTGAGTCCAAGATCCTCCCTTGCGTTCACAGGGAGGGCCAAAAAGGTACTCCATGATGTTGGAAGGTGGAGGGCCAAAGCCTCCGTGTACAATCCTGTTCAGCAGAAGTGCCTTAAGTAGGATCCTCACACAGATTGTTGGCTGCATCTGAAAAAGAGGAAAATTTGTCCTCAGGGTGAGGGCCTCCATCCCTGTGTTGAGGTAAGCCATTAACCTGTTTAACCAGGCGTTCTGGTAACCATCTTGGGGCTGCTTGCTCTTGGTCCAAAACACAAGCTGAGCCTCGTCCACAGATGAGGACAGGACCTGGGCCTTTCCATTTATTTGTAAGGGGATTGTGCCACATAACAGGTGGGCGAACAGAATTGGACGAGGATTGCCAGTGTCAGTCTGCAGCCGAATGGCCTTCATTGTCTAGGGAAAGAAAAATAAGGGCAAATAATGCATGATTAAGGCGATGCCTGTGAGTGGTAAATACAAGTGCAGAAGCATTAAAGCAGGTTAGCCAAGTCTTTAGGTAAGGTGGGCACGTTCCACAATGCCTGAGGCTTGTATGGAATTCCAGTAGTATGACAAATTTGCGAGGAAGCACAAAACTGTTTAAACTTGGCACTGGTATATGCAGGACAATTATCTTTTTTTTTAATATGTATTGGTTTACCCATTACGGAAAACACTGAAACAAGATGAGAAAGGACATCTTTGATAGCCTCTCCAGAATGTGGTGATGCAAAAATAAGGCCGCTGAAGGTATCTACAGAAACGTGTATATATTTGGTTTTTCCAAATTCAGAAAAATGAGTAACATCCATTTGCCAAAACTGATTGGACAGTAATCTTCGGGGGTTAACTCCCAAGTGTTGAATGGGGAGGGAGACAGGGCAACCAGGGCATGCTTTTACTATTTCTCGTGCCTGTTGCCTGGTAATTTTACATAGTTATCGAAGGTTCTGGAAATTTAGATGGTGAAGATTGTGTAAATCCGTGGCCTTTTGAATGGAGCCAACAAAAATTGAAAAGATGAAACGAGTTGCTGCATCAGCTTTGGCATTACCTTGTGTTAGAGGGCTGGGAAGATCAGAGTGTGCCCTGATGTGTCCTAAGAAAAATGGGTGTTGTCTGGCCTGAATTAGCTTCTGAAGCTGGTGAAACTGATGGGCCACATTGGAAGAAGCCTTAATGGTGGGTGAAATCTGAAGCAGGGGCACAGAATGAGCAATGTAGGCACTGTATGTATAAATATTAACAGGATTATCAAGAAATGTTTTAAAAACTTGTGTTATGGCAAACAATTCCACAAACTGTGCTGAATGATAGACAGTATCAAAGGTGTTAGGTTGGCTATTGACAACAAAGACTGCTAGGCCATTACTGGAACCGTCTGTAAAGACAGTAAGGACTTGAGGAATGGGAGCCTTTTGAGTAATTTTGGCAAAAATAAATGGATGTAACTGGACAAAATATAAAAGGGGGTCATTGGGGAGGCGGTTATCAATTGTTCTCAAAAAGCCATTCATTCTCTGTCTGTAGTAAAAATTGGGTTTGGTCTTTAGTATATGAAATTAAAATATTATCATGGTCTTTGCCAAAATGTTGTCGAGATAGCAAACGACATTTAAAAATAATAGAAGCTACCTGAGCAAGAAAAACAGTAATAACCTTGGAGAATGTGGTGGGTAAATGGACCCAAAGCAAAGGCAGCCTTTATTTCTAAAATGTGTATTTCGCTGCCGAAATATTCCTGTGGGTGTATGAGGAGTGTGTAAAATAACCAGAACCAGAGGATGGTTATAAGAATGTTCTGTAAAAAACTGTTTGGCAATGGCTTCTGTGACTTGGTTTAATGCCTGTCATGCCTCGGGAGTAAGCTTTTGAGGGGAGGAGGGGTGGGAATCACCTCTCAAAATATCATTAAGGGACAAAAGTATACAAGTGGGTAATTTTAAATATGTTTTTAGCCATTGAATATTCCCCAGTAATTTTTGAAAATCATTAAGGGTGTGAAGATGGTCCACCCATAGTTGTATCTTAGGAATTTGGATCTGATTATCTTGAAGTTTAAGGACCAAATAGGTATAACAGTCCTGTGTTTTAACCTTATTAGGAGCTATCTGTAGTCCCAAGGTTGTGAGGATTTTGTAAAGGTCCAAGTAACAATTATTAAGGTCATGGTTATTAGGTGCAGCAATTACAAATCATCCATATAATGTAAAATATAAATTTGTGGCCATAGCTCTCTCACAGGGTCTACTGCTTGAGCAACATATTTTTGGCAAAGACTAGGGCTGTTGGCCATATCTTGGGGAAGAACCTTCCATTGAAATCTCTGCATAGAGCCCTGAAAATTAAGGTGAGGGAGACTAAAGGCAAAATAGTGTCTATCCTCAGGATGTAAAGGAATGGTAAAAAAAAACAATCTTTTAAGTCAATAATCATTTTACAATAGTTTTTGGGAATAGCCACTGGTGTGGGAATGCCTGGCTGTAGTGCTCTTATTCGGCACATAGGTTTATTAATGGCACACAAATATTATAAAAGGCACCACTTGCCTGATTTTTACTTGATAACAAAAATTGGAGTATTCGATGGTGAGGTTGAGGGCTCTACATGGCCGGCTGCAAGCTGTTCCTGCACTAACATGGAGGCAGCCTCCAAATTTTCTTGGGTAAGGGACCATTGATCCAACCACACAAGAGTCTGAGTCTCCCAAATAATTTTATCTCCATGGGGTACAGGAGAGTCAGAGACTGACACTAAAAATCCGAACACCCAAGTCCATATGTATTTCTTTTTTGTATGGGTTTTATTGGCTCAACCAGTCCTTGTCTCAGTCTCCCAAGGCCTATACCAGGGACAAAATAAATACGAAGCATTTGATGAGTCACCATGGAATTGGGACTGGCATGAATGACTTCCATTTGACTCAAAATATCTCTGGCCCATAGGTTAACAGGGAGGTCAGGAACAATGAAAGGAGTGACAATTCCCTTATTACCCTCTTTATCAGTCCAGATAAGAGCCGTAGAGCTGACCAGAGGATTTTTTGACTGTCCTATCCCTTTAAGGTCAGTCAAGGATGGGGTGAGGATCCAAGCTGATGACCAATATTTTTGAGAAATAATTGTGGCATCAGCTCCAGTATCTAGAATTCCTTGGAATTCCTTTCCTTCAATAAGTAAGGAAATCGTGGGTCTATTTTGAGAAACGGGTTGAACCCAATTTACATCAGAGCAGCCCAAGGAGGCAGTCCCCCGCGGTAGGTTTGGGTGGTTAAGTGCCTCCTGGATTCAAGGGAAGGAGTATTAATTGTGCAAGACTTGTTCCTGCTGGGATGGCCAAAACTCCATTAATAGCTGTGGCCAGTATTTTTTTTATCCAGTGAAGTCATTATAATTAATGCCATGGAAGACCTGAACACCATGTAAGTTAGTAGAGGCTCTTCCAAAAATAAGGGCACAGATATGAGATGGAGGGGGACCCATAATTCCAGTGGGTATTATCTGGGGCCCTTGCATTGAGTCTAATATAGTTTCAGTGGTGGCACAGATGTCCAATCCTGCGCTGCCTGGAGTGGCTAGTTGGAGGGAAGCAATTGTGGAGAAGAATTTTGAGGTAGGTTGGGAGTTTGGAAGGGAAAAAATCTTATTGCCCCTGGTTTTGTCCTGGGGGATGTCGTGGCCCGGGGCTGGCCCCGCAGGGAGTTTCCCAAGAAGCAGGAAAAAATAGGCTGTCTGAGGGCATTTGTCTTAGATCTACACTCACTGGCCCAGTGATGACCTTTACCACATCTAGGGCAAAGGGTAGCTTGGGGCGGTATAGCCCCAGTTGAAGGAGATGCTATTCCTAGGCTTTCTTTGCCTGTCGGACACTTGCGTGCAAAATGGCCAGGTTGTTTACAAGTAAAGCAAGTACGTGAGCCAGGATTGTGAAAGGTCTTGGTAAAGGTGACACCTAGGGCAAGACCCATGGCATGAGCTGCACCTACCCCTGCATAGAGTCTAATAAAGTCAGAAAGTTTCCCTTTATCCTTATGTGGTTGAAGAACATCCTGACATGCCGGGTTGGCGTTTTCAAAGGCAAGATGTTTTACAAAAGAGCTTTTGTTTTCACTTGGTCCAAGCAAGCATTCCACAGCTAGGTTAAGCCTGGGAACAAAGTCGCTATAAGGCTCGTCGGGCCCTTGTCGAATTTTTGCCAGGGAAGTGGTAGCCGAGGCTTTTGAGGGAGGTGTCTCCAAGCATGTAAGCCAGCCATCTGAATCTGCATCAAAAGTACAGCAGGGAAATGTGCCTGTTTAGTTTTAGTGTCAAAAGGCTCATTGCCCACTAGCTTAACATAAGTCCCGGACTTAGAGGAGGCCTTAGTTAAAATTTTTTGAGCAGTTTCCCGACAGTGCTCTTTGAAATCTGCATTCCATAACAGGAAGTCTCTGGCACTGAGGGTAGCTTGATCTAAAAATTTCCAATCATTGGGAGTAAGTCATTGTGTGCTGTGGCTTTCTAATAAAGCCAACATGTAGGGTGCAAAGGGGCCATAGTGAGCACAAGCCTTTTTAAGTTTTTCAGGAAAATGCAGGCTTAATTTTTTGTAGACTCTGGGTTCCTGCCTGCCTAGGGCTGAACTCCTCATCCTCTGAGTCCTGATCTCCTTATTCCATTTCTCCGCCTCCTCCTCTTGATCCTCGTCTAAGTCTTTGACCTCAGCCTGGGCACGCTTATCTATCTGACTGGTGGTGACTGGGAAGGCGAGCACAGGTTGATGGAGTGGCTTCGCCTTTGTATTAGACCACTGTAGGCCAGTTACTTTGACTCCATACCTAAGGCTAATGAACAGAGCTCAGAGTGAAGGGATCTTAATTCTTTTAAAGGTTGGATCTGTTCCTGTCTATGTTGGAAGGATGCTCACAAAGGAGCCAGTTTAGGCAAGGGAAGTGGGGAAAAAATATCTGGGGGGGGCATTTGTACCCTGAAGGGCCAGAGCACAAAAGGCAGGAGGGATATAGGAGGGGTTGGATGTGTAAGTCCTATAGGCTGTGGCAGGGTCTTGAGAGGTGCAGGGTCTTCTGAATGGTAGCGAGCTGCTTCCTTCTCCAAGGTAGCCTCCTCTACAGGGGTCAATGAGTCTCCGGAATTTAAAACTGGATAAAGGCAGTTGGTAACCATTGGAGCCTTAATCCTTAGGGTGGTATTTTGAGGGGGACCAGGAAGGTTCCCATGGTCCTGGGGAGCCTGAGAAGGGTCTATGTCTATACTAACTGATGGGCATGCCGAGGGGATACGAGAAGTATTTGCATAGCCTCTTCCCCAACCTCGACAAGTTTTAAGGTACCATTGTCAAAGGGTGAACTTTTAAGAATTTCATTAATTAAGTTCCAGTAAGAAAAGGTGGGAACAGGCACTTTTTCTGGGCCAAAGGATTCATAATAATCTTTTAAACAGTCTCCTACTCCAAGCCATCTTTTACCATCAATGGTCCTTTCAAGAGGAAACCATGGACACTGCTCTCTTATGTATGAAAAAAAAATTAAGTCTTTTTTCTAAACATGCGCCCCCATGT
Source organism: Callospermophilus lateralis (assembly GCF_048772815.1). Classification (NCBI taxonomy): domain Eukaryota; kingdom Metazoa; phylum Chordata; class Mammalia; order Rodentia; family Sciuridae; genus Callospermophilus; species Callospermophilus lateralis. Next base: position 367,052 of record NW_027512470.1, on the reverse strand, counting down.
CTGCAAGGACTCCTTGTAGCCTGACAAAAACAAATCATATGACGAAACTGCTTGTCCCATAGTGGGTCAATCACCGTGCGTCATCCCCACGCTCCTCCTGGATCTGTCTCTCGGTGGTGTCTTCTGCAGTTATTGGAAGCTCAGCTTGACCAAATCTTCCAGGAGAACGGGGTCCCCCTCAATCAAAAGCTCAAGCCCCAGTCGGTGGGCGCCAGATGTCCCAGCCGGCAGGACACATCAACGTGGGCAGCGAACCTAGATAGGGAGGAATGAAGGGACAAGAGACACGAGAGATGACAGCAAGACAGGAGTTCTGATCAAGCTGCAAACTTTTATTGTTCACACAGGGGTATTTGTATGCTGGATGTGGGAAATCTCTCTTATCGGCAGTTCCTAGATGTCTTCACAAGGTGAGATAACCTCAGGAAGTTTCAGAAAGACAAATGGCCGCAGGATGTCTCAGGGAGACAGATGGCTACACGATGTCTCTCAGACAGGATGTCTCCTGGTGGCTGTTTCTTGTAAGTGTCAGGCTATTCTTTGAAGTAGAATAGAATTCCTTCTACCTCTGACAGTCAGGGATTCAGTATTTCGAATAGAAAATTGGAAAATGAATCCAATGTTTATGCAAATATGTGCTACCCAAAAGTCTTCCCACTCTCATTCAGAACAATGCCTTGACATTACCTTCACCCCAAGTAAGACACAATAAGAGAAGAAGAGTTAGAAAATCTGTGAATACACATCTGGAATGGAAAATTCTCAGTAGTTAACAACCTTGGAGGTGGTAGAGGTGTTTCGAAAAGTAAGGTACATGGTAAAAACTCCACAAACATGGAGCTCTGTTGGCCTAAAAACTTCTTGAGAAACTGCCTCTGAGGTTGGGCACTTGAAATATATGTTGTTGTCAGGAGTTTTAACTTCCTTTGTAGTGAGACCATCAAATCTGGGTCTGCATCTGTGTGACCTGGAGCACATGGTTTCTTATTTTCCAATAAACATGAGGCAGCAGGGCTGAATTCTCTCTTTGTAGGTAATTTGTTGCCATTTGGGGGCAAAGTGTCTCCCAGTGTGGACTTTGAAGCCATTTGGTCTTTCTCTACTTTTCATGGTGTTTCTTGCAGCTGCATTGGGAGTTTAGTATTTGCTTCACGAAATACGAAGAGGTCAACTAGGACAGAGTGCTGGAGGGAGTTCTGTTAGGTGTGTTGGTTAAGGGTCTGCAGGAGAGTGCACCAACCAGGCTTCTATCCCACATAGCTTGCCCCCTTGACAATAGCAATCTGATTCTAAACATTGCCCTGAAACCTCTCCGTATAACAAGATGCCTTTACATACAAGGGTATGGGGGCTGCACCATGTCAGTCACAAACCATTTGGAAGCCAATGGCAGATCCACATGACCCCATCACAGATGTTTTAACAAACACCTACACTCCACTGCTCTAGGCCGACTACTCATCGGGCTCCAAATTACTGGCATCTCTGTTCTACATGATTTTCATGAAACCCAGTCAATCAAGGCATTGTCTGGTACACTCATGATCATCTATAAGACATCCAAAGGTTCTCCACTGACACCTGTTCATGGGAATTTCAAAAATTTAATGGTATTTATCTAGCCTTTTTTCAAGGATGAAGTTTGAGGCACTGTGGTGTTTAATTCATTCAGGAACCATGAAATGGAGAGGAAGCTTATTTCAATGAAATCTCTGGAGAATTCTAACAGGCAATGATTCGCAATGACAGGCTAAAAGGTCACATTAAGCCAGGCATTTGAGGTCTACAATGTGTGATCCTTTTGTGCTTTGACTTGCAACTATGGCTGCCAATTCTTTAAAAATAAAATCATGTGATATCCTTCCTGAGATTCCCAGGGCTCTGTGGAAAGCCACCCTGGGCCTTGATCTCAGTTTCCAAGGGCGACTCTCATGCGTGGCCTCCTAAAATCCCAACACAATACATGGCAATACTTCTTTGAGGTCAGTTCCATAACTCAGTTTCTAAGGGGAATCACACCAGTGTTCAAGCCCAGGTGGACCCAGTCATCTCTTCCAACGGCCACAAAAATGACCACAATTAAAACCAAAACACTCCCACATGGCCCTCATCTTCTTCCATATAGACACTAATCATAACCTCAGGCTGTAGGTTTCCATGAGGGCCAAAGCCAAAGACAGTATCCAAAATAAGGTCCCTTTCCCCCATTTGCTTAAAGTCAGTGTGGCAGGGAGACCCTTCATGTGAACCAGAAGTGATGAAAGAGGCCTGCCCTTAATACTGCTCTGATTCTCCATTTTGTGGCCTAATTACTGTGGGGTTTAGATTCCTTATGTTAATTGGGGTCATGAGAAAACCCAAGCACCTATGGCCTAGCCTCTGTAGTGATTTGAAGAACTCATTTGACCCAAAGGATCCCTATTCTCAAAGATGGAGGTCAGGAACTTTACAGAGGAAGGTAAGAGACTTCATCCACAATGACTGCTCTTATGGGTATTTTGCTTTTGGATGCACACATGGGATTTTTTTAGATCCATTAGGTGCTGAGAATCTAAGCCACAACCTCACACAGGGCCAAGAAGCTGATTCAGACATATCCCTTTCCAAAGCAATTAAGCAAAGAGCCAAAGGTGATGCCCATTCATTTCCATTTGAAAACTCTTCAGTCTTCACAAAGGGGTGGCCTGAGGCAAAGACTTTCGTGACATTAAGGGCAATAGTACAATAGGTAAGCAAAAGGCCCAAAGCAGGGTTTCTCCACTGAGACTTTCCTGATCACACTGATATCTGAGTTTTCTGAGATGCTCACCATTGCCTTCAGCTATCCAGTACATGGCCATGTCACAGAGCTTAAAGGTGGTACATATCTTGGACACAAAACCATGAGCCTATTCTGGAGTTTGGCCAAAATTCAGAAAGAAAATAGGATCTTAGGAAGATATTAGGAGTGGCCGATCCATATGGCAAGCCGTAGACCATTCATAAATAGGACAGGATGAACGCTGGTAAGATTTCTACTAGATAGGACATATGTATTGATGCGCTCTCTTTTCTAATGTCTACAACCACGGGCACAGTGGGATACACAGATATAGAAACACTCGCCTTGTCAAAAGACTTACTAGAAACAATTCACACCAAACCAAACAAAACGACTTTCCTACCTATTCTCAGAACATGAGACAAAACCACAAACCCACACCCACACCCACACCCACACAGACCCCCAAGTAGGTCTGTGAAAATATGGAGTGTCCTTTGACTGGTGGGCCATAATATATTCCCCCATAATGGGCTGTTCTCTCTCAGATCTGGTCTCCGTGTCCAACTCTGTGAAGCTGTTAGGAGCCAGCGGTGAGCCACTACCTTCTTTCTCAGGAAAGGCCCCTCCTCAGACCTTCCTGGCACTAGGCCATCCTCACATCAGTAGGTAACAAGAAAGACTGTCTCTGTCCTTGGAAAATCCAAACAAGTTTGACCACTGGGACATGAACTGGGACTGGCTCTGGGTGCCTGACTTCCTGTATCCCAAGTTCAGAGAGTTCCATCACCAAGGAAGGGAGGTGAGGTCACTTCCTTCAGGAACTAAATGAGGTCACTGCCTTGGCAACAACTTTTTCCTAAAAGTTGCTTCTAAGGGTCCCATGAGATGGAGGATGCACCTACTCGCTCTGACATTTTCACAAGTTAGAATGGTATATCAACCATAGGCAACCGGGAACAGCTCTCCACACAGGCCTGGTTTGGTCCATCTTCTCTACATTAAGATGAAAGAGGCTGATTCAGACACATCCCTTCATCCTGACCAGGTTGTTTACCATGGAAGTTGACTTTTCCTCCCTCAGGTCCTTCATAGCTGCCTACATCTTCTCCATGGATCATTTCTGCATGGACCTTCGAGGTTCTCAGCAGGTGGAAGTTTCCCTACACTCCTGTATTGTAAGACCAACTCTGTCCCTGCTTTTCTGTAAAGTTAGATTGAGGGAACAGTGTATGGTTAGTGTAATAACAGGTTCGATTTGGGTTAGGAATCATTCTGCGCGATGAATAATGGTATTGGGAACCTGCGATATTTATTAAATTATATTGGTAAAATATATGTATGAAAACAGAAATCTAGGATTTGAAGCCCAGAAGGGCATTGGGCCCTTGATTGGGATACGTAGTGTTGAATTAGGTTCTGCACAGTTGTCTCAGATAAATCCATTTACAATGGCATAGGACCTTGTACATTGGATGATTGAATGAGGAAGAGAACATCCAGTCAAAAAGGGATAGTCGGTACGATTAGGTAGATAGTCGGTAGGATTAGGAAGAAGAGTGAGTACAGGATTTGGACGGAAATTTCTTTTTTTTTTTTATTGGTTGTTCAAAACCCTACAAAGCTCATGACATATCATATTTCATACATTAGCATACATTAGCTTCAAGTGAGTTTTGAACTCCCTTTTTTATCCAAGTACAGATTGCAGAATCACATGGGTTACACATCCAAATTTTTACATCATACCATACTAGTAACTGTTGTATTCTGCTACCTTTTCTATCCTCTACTATCCCCCCTCCCCTCCCCTCCCATCTTCTCTCTCTACCCCTTCTACTGTAATTCATTTCTCACCTTGTTTGTTTTCCCATTCCACTTACAACCTCTTATATGTAATTTAGTATAACAATGAGGATCTCCCTCCGTTTCCATGGAATTCCCCTTTTCTCTCCCTTTCCCTCCCACCTCATGTCTCTGTTTAATGTTAATCATTTCTTCCTGCTCTTCCTTCCTGCTTTATTCGTAGTTGCTCTCATTATATCAAAGAAGACATTTGGTATTTGATTTTTAGGGATTGGCTAGCTTCACTAAGCATAATCTGCTCTAGTGCCATCCATTTCCCTGCAAATTCCAAGATTTTGTCATTTTTTAGTGCTGCGTAATACTCCATGGTGTATAGATGCCACATTTTTTTAATCCATTCATCCATTGAAGGGCATCTGGGTTGGTTCCACAATCTAGCTATTGTAAATTGTGCTGCTATGAACATCGATGTGGCAGTATCCCTGTAATACGCTCTTTTAAGGTCTTCAGGGAATAGTCCGAGAAGGGCAATAGCTGGGTCAAATGGTGGTTCCATTCCCAGCTTTCCCAGGAATCTCCATACTGCTTTCCAAATTGGCCGCACCAATTTGCAGCCCCACCAGCAATGTACAAGAGAACCCTTTTCCCCACATCCTCGCCAGCACTTGTTGTTGTTTGACTTCATAATGGCTGCCAATCTTACTGGAGTGAGATGGTATCTTAGGGTGGTTTTGATTTGCATTTCTCTGACTGCTAGAGATGATGAGCATTTTTTCATGTACTTGTTGATTGATTGTATGTCCTCCTCGGAGAAGTTTCTGTTCAGGTCCTTGTCCCATTTGTTGATTGGGTTATTTGTTATCTTATTGTCTAATTTTTTAAGTTCTTTGTATATTCTGGATATTAGGGCTCTATCTGACGTGTGAGGAGTAAATATTTGTTCCCATGATGTAGGCTCCCTATTTACTTCTCTTATTGTTTCTTTTGCTGTGAAAAAACTTTTTAGTTTAAGTAAGTCCCATTTGTTGATTCTTGCTATTAACTCCTGTGCTATGGGTGTCCTATTAAGGAATTTGGAGCCCGACCCCACTATATGTAGATCGTAGCCAACTTTTTCTTCTATCAGACGCAGAGTATCTGATTTGATATCAAGGTCTTTGATCCATTTTGAGTTAACTTTTGTGCATGGTGAGAGGAGGGGGTTCAGTTTCATTTTGTTGCATATGGATTTCCAGTTTTCCCAACACCATTTGTTGAAGATTCTATCCTTCCTCCATTGCATGCTTTTAGCCCCTTTATCAAATATAAGATAGTTGTAACTTTGTGGATTGTTCTCTGTGTCCTCTATTCTGTACCATTGGTCCACCCGCCTGTTTTGGTACCAGTACCATGCTGTCTTTGTTACTATTGTTCTGTAATATAGTTTGAAATCCGGTATCGCTATACCGTCTGATTCGCACTTTCTGCTTAGAATTGCTTTTGCTATTCTGGGTCTTTTATTTTTCCATATGAATTCCATGATTGCTTTATCTATTTCTACAAGCAATGCCTTTGGGATTTTGATTGGCATTGCATTAAACCTATATAGAACTTTTGGTAATATCGCCATTTTGATGATGTTAGTTCTGCCTATCCATGAACAGGGTATATTTTTCCATCTTCTAAGATCTTCTTCTACTTCTCTCTTTAGGGTTCTGTAGTTTTCATTGTATAAATCTTTCACTTCTTTTGTTAGGTTGATTCCCAAGTATTTTATTTTTTTTGAGGATATTGTGAATGGAGTGGTTTTCCTCATTTCCATTTCAGAAGTTTTGTTGCTGATATACAAGAATGCCTTTGATTTATGCGTGTTGATTTTATATCCTGCTACTTTACTGAATTCATTTATTAGTTTTAGTAGTTTTTTTGTAGACCCTTTTAGGTCTTCTATGTATAAAATCATGTCATCCGCAAATAATGATAATTTAAGTTCTTCTTTTTCAATTTTTATGCCTTTAATTTCTTTCGTCTGTCTAATTGCTCTGGCCAGTGTTTCGAGAACTATATTGAATAGAAGTGGTGATAGAGGGCATCCCTGTCTTGTTCCAGATTTTAGAGGGAATGCCTTCAATTTTTCACCATTCAGAATGATGCTAGCCTGAGGCTTAGCATAGATAGCTTTTACAATGTCAAGGTAATTTCCTGTTATCCCTAGTTTTTCTAATGTTTCGAACATCAAGGGATGCTGTACTTGTCAAATGCTTTTTCTGCATCTATCGAGATGATCATATGGTTCTTATCTTTAAGTCTATTGATGTGGTGAATAACATTTATTGATTTCCGTATATTGAACCATCCTTTCATCCCAGGGATGAATCCTACTTGATCATGGAGCACAATTTTTTTGATGTGCCTTTGTATCCGATTCGCCAGAATTTTATTGAGGATTTTTGCATCTAGGTTCATCAGGGTTATTGTTCTGAAGTTTTCTTTCTTTGATGTGTCTTTGTCTGGTTTCGGAATCAACGTGATGTTGGCCTCATAGAATGAATTTGGAAGAGCTCCCTCTTTTTCTATTTTCTGAAATAACTTGAAAAGTATTGGTATTAATTCTTCTTTAAAAGTTTTGTAAAACTCCGCTGTATACCCATCCGGTCCTGGGCTTTTCTTGGTGGGTAGTCTCTTGATTGCTTCTTCAATTTCATCCATTGGTATTGGTCTGTTCAAATTGTGTGTATCCTCCTGACTCAGTCTGGGCAAATCATATTTCTTAAGAAATTTATCGATGTCTTCACTATCTTCTATTTTATTGGAATATAGGTTTTCTAAATAATTTCTAATTGTCTTCTGAATTTCTGTAGCATCTGTTGTGATATTGCCTTTTTCATCCTGTATGTTAGTAATTTGAGTTCTCTCTCCTCTTCGTTAGCATGGCTAAGGGTCTGTCAATCTTGTTTATTTTTTCGAAGAACCAACTTTTAGTTTTGTTGATTTTTTCAATAGTTTCTTTTGTTTCAATTTTGTTGATTTCCGCTCTGATTTTAATTATTTCTTGCCTTCTGCTGCATTTGCTGTTGTTTTGTTCATCCTTTTCTAGGGCTTTGAGATGAAGTGTGAGCTCATTTATTTGTTGGTTTTTCCTTTTTTTGAGGAATGACCTCCAGGCGATGATGGTTAGGTTAATAACAGGTTCGATTTCGGTTAGGAATCATTCTGCGCGATGAATAATGGTATTGGGAACATGCGATATTTATTAAATTATATTGGTAAAATATATGTATGAAAACAGAAATCTAGGATTTGAAGCCCAGAAGGACATTAGGCCCTTGATTGGGATACGTAGTGTTGAATTAGGTTCTGCACAGATGTCTCAGATAAATCCATTTACAATGGCATAGGACCTTGTACATTGGATGATTGAATGAGGAAGAGAACATTCAGTCAAAAAGGGATAGTCGGTACGATTAGGTAGATAGTCGGTAGGTTTAGGAAGAAGAGTGAGTACAGGATTTGGACGGGAATTTCTTTAGCAATAGGCTTTCAGTTAGAGAGTGAATGTAAATGTCAGCACATATGAAAATTCAGTCACAATGATGAACTTTGAAAAATATGTAGAAAAGCAGATAATAATAGAGACTTTACAAAATCAGGCAAAGTATAAAGTGAGTGATAGGATTAGACATTTTGTACACTGTTGAGTTTGAATATATAATCTTAAGAAGAAACAAATATGCAGTGACCATTAGGATTGACATTTGAGAGCATTAGGAAACCTGGACATGGATGCTTTTAGTAATCCATGTTCACTTTCATTTTAGGCTTTGGTACAATTATAAGTGTGACCTTTGCATTTTTTGTCCAGAATATTACTGTCATAGAATGTATATGTGGATCTGATGACATGAGCATTTCTTCAAGCATTTCTGGAAGTAATGTTTTCAAGACCTATAAATTACTATTGGGGGTAAAAGAGGTGTACCCTGTGTCCATGAATATAGACATAATGCATGAATAGACCACATTTTGAATAAATAATTTAACTGTTCCCACTTTAAATAATGGATTGAATTAATATATGAAATATTATAAGAAATCTTGTATTGATATAATATCATTCATTCCAACCAGTAATACATCTATATGTAATATTAGGGTTATGATTATCATGAAAGGTGTGTGAGTATTGCTTCAAAAGTGATCATAGAAATCTAAATTAATGTGTTTGGAAAGAAGTCTCATAAAAAGACCAGTCAAGAAACATGGAGGAATACATGTGATCTGAAGAAGAAAATGATTGAAAGTGAAACAAATGCCTATAAACTTGCGAACTTGTGGATGAAATATATATCCCATGATGTGAATAAATTGAAGAAATAGTAATGTACCAGTGTTGAATAAAATGAACATCCAAATACACATCATGTCCCATAGGAATCTACTTGCGTAGATGTTAAACTAGGTCAGTTACTGTAGAAATATTAGGATTTGTATGCACCATTCACTAAAGTTAGTTTTCAGTACTAAGAAACAAATATGTATATCAGGAGAATGAATATTTTGAGAAAACTCTTGAGAAAATTTGATTATAAATCCACATACTTGAATATGAATGAGTTAAGGGAGTGTATAATAAGACACATATTTCATATTTTGAAAAATCTGGAGAATATATATATATATATATATATATATATATATATATATATACACACACACAAACACACACAGACATTAAAAATAGCATAGTATATGCTATATGAAATTCACCATGAAATTTATATCATCCAGAGATCCAAAAATATTTATTTTATTTAACATGGATTTATGTATAATGTTGTTCAACTAGGAAGCTCACGCATAGGTTGAATTTTCAGTTCTAAAGCGTTTAGGAGGAGTGATCTCTTAAAATTTGTATCTGCTAAGTCAGCCACTTCACAAAAATGTACGTGTGGTATCAGGTAAGATTCTATAATTGCATGTAAAAATACATGTGCTGAATAGACTACAGAGACAGGGAAACAGGAATTCACATATTTGTTAACTTTAAAACACATGGAGAAATATTTTAACAAATAATTGACTAGATTTATAACTCCTACCCTAAATAATGCAAAAGGCAATTCCACTATACACCATGCCTTCTCTGAACTGCTTGTATTTCTATTTTTTTTGGTTTATTTTTCTCCATCTTATTAGGATTAGTTGTCAGAGTCTAGTAGGGTAAGTGTTAGTGTGAGGTATTCAGTATTTTGAAAGGAAAATTGGAAAATGAATCCAAAGTGTATGTAAATATGTGGTACACAAAAATCTTCCCACTCTCATCCAGAACAATGCCTTGACATTACAATCGCGCAGAGTAAGACACAATTAGAAGAGAAGAGTTAGAAAATCTGTGAATAAATATCTGGAATGGAATATGCTCAGGAGTTCACAACCTTGGATGAGGTAGAGGAGATTCCAAAAGTAAGGGACAGTGTAATCATTCCAAAAACATGGAGCTCTGCTGGCGTAAAGACTTCTTGAGAAACTGCCTCTGAGGGTGGGCACTTGAAATATATGTTGTTGTCGGGAGCTTCAGCTTCGTTTGTAGTGAGACCATCAAATCAGCGTCTTCATCTATGTGACCTGGAGGACATGGTTTCTTATTTTCCCTGAACATGAGTCAGCAGTGCTGAATACTCTCTTTGTAGGTAAACTGTGGACACGAGGGGCTAAGTGTATCCACATGGGCCTGTGAAGCTATTTGGTCATTCTCCACTTTTCGTGGTGTTTCTTGCTGCTGCACTGGGATTTTGGTATTTGCTTCAAGAAATACAAAGAATTCAACTGTTACTCTGTGCGTGAGGGGGTTCTATCACGTGTGGTGGATCAGGGTCTGCAGGAGAATGCACCTAACAGGCTTATATCCCACATAGTTGCCCCCTTGACCATAGCAACCTGATTCTAAATATTTCCCTAAAACCTCTGCATATAACAAGATGCCTTTACATTGAAGGGACTGCTGGCTGCACAACATCAGTCACAAGCCATTTGGAAGCCAAAGGCAGATCCACATGAACACACCGCAGATGTTTTATCACACACCTGCCCACCAATGCTCTAGGCCCACTCCTCAGCAGGCTCCAGCTTCCTGGCATCACTGTTCTGCACAATTTTTATGAAAACCAGTCAATCAAGGCACTGACTGTTATTCTTATGATCAGCCACAGGATATCCAAAGAATCTCCAGTGCCAACTTGTCATGGGAATTTTTAAAATTTCATGATATATTGACCTAGCCATTTTTCAAAAATGAAGTTGGAGGCATTCTGGAACTATTAAATGGTGAGGAAGCTCATTTCAATGAAATATCTGGAGATCTCTCACAGGAAAGACTTCCCAAAGAGTGGCCAAAAGGTCACATGAATCCAGGAACATTGAGGTCTACAATGTGAGGTCCATGTGTGTTTTGACTCTCAACAATGGTTGCCAAGTTTTTCAAACAAAATCATGTGATATCCTGGCTGAGATTTCCAGTGTTCTGTGAATAATTACCCTGGGCCTAGATCTCAGTTTCCAAGGGCGACTCTCATGCGTGGCCTCCTAAAATTCCAACACTATTCATGGCAATACTTCTCTGAGTTCAGTACGAGAACTCAGTCTTTATGCAGAATCCCACCAAAGTTCAAGCCAAGGTGGACCATGTAATCTCTACTAACCACCACAAAAATGACTACAATTAAAACCAAAACACTCCCACATGGCCCTCATTTTCTTCCATACAGACACTCATCATAACCTCTGGCTGGAGGTTTCCGTGAGGGGTGCAGCCCAAGACAGTGTCCAAAATAAGCTTCCTTGCCCCTCATTTGCCTAAAGTCAGGGTGGCCTGGACACCCTTCCTGTGAACTAAGAGTCATCAAATAGGCCTGCCGTTTATTTTGCTCTGCTTCTTAAATTTGAGGCCTACTGATGGTGGGATTTAGATTCCTCATGTGAATTGGAGTCATGAGAAAACCCAATCACCTATGGGCTAGAATCTGCAAGGCTTTGAAGAACTTATTTGACCCAAAGGAGGCCTATTCTCACTTAATGGAGGTCAGGAACCTTACCACAGAAGGAGAGAGACTTCATCCACAATGATTGCTCTTTTGGACATTTTGCTTATGGATTCATACATGGGATCTCTCTTTAGATCCATCAGGTGCAGAGAATCTAAGCCACAGAATTACACAAGGCCAAGAGGCTGATTAAGACATATCCCTTTCCAAAGCAATTAAGCAAAGAGCCACAGTTGATGCCCCTTCATTTGCAGTTGAAAACTTTTCTTCAGGCTTCAAAAAGGGTGGCCTGAGGCAAAGACTTTCCTGACATTCAGGGCAACAGAACATTAGGTAAGGAAAAGGCCCAAAGCATGGTTTCTCCACTGAGTCTTTACTGGTCACACTGATATCTGAGTTTTCTGAGATGCTCGCCATGCCCTTCATTTAACCAACACATGGCCGTGTCACAGAGCTTGGAGGTGGTACATATCTTGGACACAAAACCATGAGCCTATTCTGGAGAGTGGCCAGAATTCAGGAAGCAAACAGTAACTTAGGAAGATAGCAGGTGTTGCCGGTCCATAAGGCAAGCCGCAGTCCATTCATAAATTGGGAAGGATGAATGCTGGGAAGCTTTCTACTAGACAAGACTCATCCATTGATGCATTCTCTTTGCTAATGTCTACAACCACTGACACAGTGAGATACACAGACATAGAAACACTCGCCTTTTCATACGACTTTCTGGAAACACTTTACTCCAAACCAAACAAACCGCCTTTCAGACATATTCTCAGAGCATGAGAAAAAATCCACAAACCCACACCCCCAGCCAGATAAGCACCTCCTTCCTCCAAGTAGGTTTGTGACTATCCGGAGTGTCCTCTGACTGATAGGCCATACTATGTTCCCCTGAAATGGCCTCTCCTATCTCACATATGGTGTCCATGGCCAATTCTGTGAAGTTGTCAGGAGCCAGCAGTTAGCCACTGCCTTCTTTCTCAGGAAAGGCCCCTCTTAAGAGCTTTCCTGTCATTTGTCCATTCTCACATAAGTAGATACCAAGAAAGACTGACTCTGTCCTTGTTATATCAAACAAGTGAGACCACTGGGTCTGGGACTGAGACAGGCTCTAGGTGCCTGGCTTCCTGGATCCCAAGTTCAGAAAGTGCCATGAACAAAAAAGTGAGGTGAGGTAACTTCTTTCAGGAACTGAATGAGGTTACTGCCTTGGCAACCAGTTTGTCCTAACACATGCATCCAAGTGTCCCATGACATGTAGGCTGACCGTATTTCTGTGACACTTTCACAAGTTAGAATGGTATATCAACCATAGGCACCTGGGAACAGCTCTCCACACAGGCCTGGTTTGGTCGATTTAATCTACATTAAGAAGAGAGAGGCTGATTCAGACAAAAGCCTTCATCCTGACCAGGTTGTTTGGCATGGAAGATGACTTTTGATCTCTCAGGACCTTCATACCTGCCTACATCTTCTCCAGGGATCAATTCTGCATGGACCTTTGAGGTTCTCAGCAGGTGGACAATCCCCTACTTTCCTGTATTGTAAGACCAACTCTGTCCCTGCTCTTTTGTAAATGTAGATTGAGGGAACAGTTTATGGTTAGGGTTAATTACATGTTTGTTTTGGGTTAGGAATCATTTTGCTGGATGAATAATGGTATTGGGAATCTGTGATATATATAAGAACATAGAGTTGAAAAATATGTATGAAAACAGAAATGTAGTAAGATTTAAAGTCCATATTGGCATTGGGCCTTTGATTTGGATACTTAGCTTTGAATTACGTTCTGCAGTGATGTCTCAGATAAATTCATTATCAATGACATAGGACCTTGTACCTTGGATGATAGATTGTAGAAAAGAACATCCACTCAAACAGGGATAGTCCATAGGATTAGGAAGATAGTTGGTAGGTTTTGCAAGAAGTGTGAGTACAGGATATGGACCAAAAGTTCTTTATCAATAGGGTTTCGGTAATAGAATGAATGTCAATGTCAGCACATGTGAAGAGTCAGTCACATAGGTAAACTGGGGAAAATATGTAGGAAAGGAAACATCAATAGAGACAGTAGGAAATCAGGCAAAGTATAAAGTGAGTGATAGGATTAGACATTTTAACAGGGTTGATGTTGACTATATAATCTTCGAAGAAACAAATATGTAGTCACCAATAGGATGGACATTTGAGAGAATTAGGCAACCTAGACATCAATGTTTTTAGTAATCCATGCTCCCATTCAATTTAGGCTTTTGTACAAACATATGTGTGATCTTTGCATTTTGTATCCAAAATAGTACTGTGATAAAATGTATAGGTAGATCAGGTGACATAAGTATTTTTTCCACCATTTCAGGGAGCAATATTTTGAAGATGTATAAATTAGTATTGCGGGTACAAAGAGGTGTACCCTGTGTCTATGAATATAGAGATAATGCATGAATAGATGATACTGTGAATAAATAATATAACTGATTCCACTTTAAATAATGGATTAAATTGATATCTTAAAATATATAAGAAATCTTATATTGATACACAGTCATTCATTCCTATCAGTTATACATCTAATGGTAATATGAGGGTTATGGTTTGTCATTAAGGGTGTGTGAGTTTTGCTTCAAAAGTAATTATGGAAATCGAAAATAATGTGTTTGTAAGAAGTCTCATGAAGAGACTAGTCAAGAAACATGGAGGAATATATGTGTTCTGAAGCAGGAAGTGATTGAAAGTGAAACAAATTGATATAAATTAGCGAACTTGTGGATGGAATATATATCCCATGATGTGCATAAACTGAAGAAATAGTAATGTACCAGTGTTGAATACAAATGAACGTCAAAATACATATCATGTCCCATAGGAATCTACTTGCATTGATGTTAAACTTGGTCAGTAACTGTAGAAATATTAGGATTTGTATGCATCATTCACTGAAGTTAGTTTTCAGTACTAGGAAACAAATATGTATTTCAGGTGGATGAATATTTCTGAGAATAATCTTGTGCAAAGTTGATAATAAATCCACATACATGAACATGAATAAATTTTGGGAGTGTATAATAAGACACATATATTTCATATTTTCAAAAATCTGGAGAGAGTGTATATATATATATATAGATATAGCTATAGATATAGATATAGATATAGATATAGATATATAGATATATAGATATATATAGATACATATATATACATATGCCTATATATATACACACACACACACTCACACAGACATTAAAAAGTAGCAATATATATGCCAATCGAAATTTATTATGAAATATATATAATCCACACATCCCAAAATATACTTTTTACTGAACATGGATTTATATATAATTTTGTTCAGCTAGAAAGGTCACCAATAGTTTGAATTTTCAGTTCCAACAGCATTAAGAGGAGTGAACTCTTGTCACAATTTGCATCTGCCAAGTCAGCAACCTCTCAAGTATATACATGTGATACCAGGTAGGATTCTATATGTGCATATAAAAACACATATGCTGAATAGGCCACAGAGAAAGGGAGAGAGGAATTCACATATTTGTTAACTTTAAAAACACATGGAGAACTGTTTTAATTAAAAATTGAGTAGATTTATAATTCCTAGCCTATATAATGCAAAAGGCAAGTCCAATTATACAACATGACTCCTCTGAACTGCTTGTATTTCTATTCTGTTTTGGTTATTATTCTCCATCATGTTAGGATTAGTAGTCAGAGTCTAGTGGGGTATGTGTTAGTGTCCAAAATAAGCTCTCTTACCCCTCATTTGCCTAAAGTCATGGGGGCCTGGACACCCTGCATTTGAACCAGGAGTGATAAAATAGGACTGCAGTTAATACTGCTCTGCTTCTCCATTTTGAAGCCTACTGCCTGTCAGGTATAGATTCTTTATGTGATTTGGAATAATGAGAAAACCCAAGCACTTCTTTAGGGCTTTGAAGATTTCATTTGAACCAAATGATCCCTATTCTCACTTGATGTAGGTCAGGAACATAACAAAGGAAGGCAAGACACTTCATCCACCATAACTGATCTTTTTGACATTTTGGTTTGGATGCACACATGGGATCTTTCTTTAGATACATCAGGTGCTGAGAATCTAAGCCACAACCTCACACAGGTCCAAGAGGCTGATTAAGACACATCCATTTCCAAAGAAACTAAGCAAAGAGCCACAGGTGATGACCATTCATTTTCATTTGAAAACTGTTTTCTTCAGGCTTCACAAAGGGGTGGCCTGAGGCAAAGACCTTCCTGACATTCAGGGCAACAGAAACATAGGTAAGAGAATGGCCCAAAGCAGGGTTTCTCCACTGAGAATTTCCTGGTCACACTGATATCTGAGTTTTCTGAGATGCTCGCCATTCCTTACCGCTATCCAGTACATGGCCATGTAACAGAGCTTGGAGGTGGTACATATCTTGAACACAAAACCATGAGCCTATTCTGCAGAGTTGCCAGAATTCAGGAAGAAAACAGGAACTTAGGAAGATAGTAGGTGTTGTCCCTCCATAAGGCAAGCTGCAGTTCATTCATAAATTGGGCAGGATGAATGCTGGGAAGCTTTCTACAAGACAAGACATATCCATTGATGCATTCTCTTTTCTAATGTCTACAACCACGGACACAGTGGGATACACAGGCATAGAATCACTCACCTTGTCAAAAGACTTACTAGAAACAGTCCATTCCAAACCAAACAAACTGTCTTTCCTACCTATTCTCAGAACATGAGACAAAACCACAAACTGACACTCACACTCACAAAGGCATCTCCTTCCTGCAAGTAGGTCTCTGACTATCTGGAGTGTCCTCTGTCTGTTGGGCCGTATTATGTTCCAATGAAATGTCCTGTCCTGTCTCAGATCTGTCTCCTTTGCAAACTCTGTGAAGTTCTCAGGAGCCAGCGGTGAGCCACTACCTGCTTTCTCAGGAAAGGCCCCTCTTCAGATCTGTCCTGGCATTTGGCAATCCTCACATTAGTAGATACCAAGAAATACTGACTCTGTCCTTGGTACATCCAAACAAGTGAGCCCACTGGGATTGGGACTGGGACTGGCTCTGGCAGCCTGGCATCTTGGATCCCAAGTTCAGAGAGTTACATCACCAAGGAAGTGAGGTAGGTCACTTTCTTCAGGAAATGTATGAGGTCACTACCTTGGCAATCACTTTGTTTTAACATTTGCTTCCAAGGGTCCCATGAGATAGAGGCTGCCCCTACTTTCGGTGACAAGTTCACAAGATAGAATGGTATAACAAACATAGGAGCCTGGGAACATCTCCCCACACAGGACTGGTTTAGTCCATCTTCTCTACATTTAGATAGAGAGACTGATTCAGACACATCCCTTTATCCTGACAAGGGGGTTTGCCATGCAAGATGACTTTTGCTCTCTCAACTCCTTCATAGCTGCCTACGTCTTCTCCAGGGATCATTTCTGCATGGACCTTTGAGGATCTCAGCAGGTTTAAGAACCCCTACATTCCTGTATTGTAAAAGCAACTCTGTCCCTGCTCTTCTGTAAAGTTTGATTCAGGGAAGAGTGTATGGTTACGGTTAATAAAAGTTCAATTTGGGATAAGAAACATTCCACGGCATGAATAATGGTATTGGGAACCTGTAATATTTACAAGAATGTAAAAGTGAAATATAAGAATGAAAACAGAAATCTAGGTAAGATTTGAAGCCCAGAAGGGCATTGGGCCCTTGATTGGGATACTTAGCTTTGAATTATGTTCTGCAGAAATGTCTCAGATAAATCAATGTTCAATGGCATAGGACTTTGTACCTTGAATGATGGAATGTCAAAGAGAACTTCTAGTCAAGAAGGGATAGTCGGTATTATTAGAAAGATAGTCTGTAGGTTTAGAACTAAGAGTGAGTATAGGATTTGGACCAAAAGTTCTTTTGCAATAGGGTTTCTGGTAGAGATTGAATGTAAATGTGAGCACATGTGAAGAGTCAGTCACAATGATAATCTGGGGAAAATATGTAGGAAAGCAGATATCAATAGAGACATTAGGAAATCAGGCAAATGAAAAAGTGAGTGATAAGATTAGACATTTTCAACGGGCTTGAGGTCGAATATATAATCTTAGGAAGAAACAAATATGTAGTCAAGAATAGGATTCACATTTGAGAGCATTAGGCAAACTGGACATGGAAGTTTTTAGTAATCCATGTTCACTTTCCATTTAGGTTTGGTAAAATCATAAGTGTCACCTTTGCGTTTTGTGTCCAGAATATTACTGTGATAAAATGTATATGTAAATCAGGTGACATGTGCATTTCTTCCACCATTTCTGGGAGCAATATTTTGAAGACGTATAAATTAGTATTGGGGGTACAAAGAGGTGTATCCTGTGTCTATGAATATAGAGATAATGCATGAAAAGACCATACTGTGAATAAATAATATAACTGGTTCCACTTTAAATAATGGATTTAATTGATATCTGAAACTAAGTAAGAAATCTTATATTGATATACAATCATTCATTCCAGCTAGTTGTACATCTAATGGTAATACTAGGGTTTGGTTTATCATGACGGGTGTATGAGTTTTGCTTCAAATGTGATAATGGAAATCGAAAATAATGAGTTTGGAAAGAAGTCTCATGAAAAGAGCAGTCAAGAAACATAGAGAAATACATGTGTTCTGAAGCAGGAAGTGACTGAAAGTGAAACAAATGCGTATAAATTAGCGAACTTGTGGATGAAATATATATCCTATGATGTGCATAAACTGAAGAAATAGTAATGTTCCAGTGTTGAATAAAAATGAATGTCAAAATACACATCATGTCCCATAGGAATCTACTAGCCTTGATATTAAACTGGGTCAGTTACTATAGAAATATTAGATTTTTTTTTTTGGTGTTATAATAGAATTTATTTTACCACTAGCATGCCACAGAATGTTGAGGAAAGAGCAATGGATTTTTAGTTATCGCACTAATAATCTAACATTTAATGACTCTTTTGGATAGTCTAGAAATTACATAAGGCTATGTAACATAATTTTTTTAATTTAACATTCATAAAAGCTTGGAGTTTTGGTAATATTTCTACTTTTTTATTTTTAATTTTTTCAGTTGTGATTGACCTTCATTTTGTTTATTTGTATGTGGTGCTTAGAATAGAACCCAGTGTCCCACACATGCTAGAAAAGCATGTTACCACTGAACCACAAACCCAGCCCCTCCACTTTTATCTTTACATCGAACATGCCTCTCCCTCATCTTTACTCACTTTCTTCCTCATTTTCCCCCTTCTCTCTCTTGCTTTTTCGTTTTCCTTTCATATCTGTTTTTCTCTCATGTCATTACAAACAGTAGTATGCTATGAAATTTAAATTTAAGACTGTTTTTTATAGTCATTGTTCTTTTCTTGAGAAAATTTAATAATTATAATCACCTGATAGATATATTAAAATAAATTTTTATACATATGTATCTATATTCATGCATATGCATTACATATTATATATATATATACATACATATACATTTAAAAGTACTTTGATTAGCCTGTTAAAAATAATATAGACCAAAACTTTCTTAATTCTCAAGCCTTCCAGAATTAACATCTTACAGTGAAAATCAAATAAACATATTTAAATAAACAGGTATCATTCTTTTTATCAATACTGATAATTTAAGGTTTTATATCACATTAAGCTATAATACGGCATATTAAATCTTATGAATTAGAAAAAGTTTTTTGAATAACCTATTATTTAAGGACCATATGCACTGACATTCTAAAGGCTTTCTTGTGATTTCAATTTCTATCAATTGTGTATTAATTGCCAAATGCTTATTTTAGTACTTTTCATATTCATAATTGATATAAAGTCAATTGTTTAATTCTTCTTGTAAATAATTACTTATTACAGTAGGGACATTATTAATAATTCTAAATCTGTATAAGAAAATAGTACAAAGATATTTTCATGCAAAATTAAGAATAATTGTGTGCTCTAAATGTCTGATTGTTGATACATATAACAAAGAGCTTTTGATGAGTCTCTTCCCCAGTAAAACATAAAATGCAAAGATATTGTTGGGTATATATGTGCAAATAAAGATAAAGAAAATACACATTATCAGCTAGAAACTATTAAATAAAAGGTGAAAACAACAATCCAACACATTGTACGAATTTGTCAGATGAGGTAGTATTCTGGAAGAATAGCCTAAGACAAGACCTGGTCCATGACAAAATATTCACGAAAAAAAATGAAATATGAAAAATATAGAAAATGCTATGAATTTTTCATGAAGGTAGGTGAATTATCCTTTAATCTCAATTTATGTGCATTTTCAAAAGCCAATTTCCTGGTAAAATACATTTGTAATAGTTACAACTAAACGAAACAAAGTTTCTGCTTAGCAAAATGAATGCATCTCAACCCATTTTTAGCTGATTTCTTCCCTCTCAATTTTAAACCGTTATTTATTTATTTATTTCTATTGGTTGTTCCAAACATTACAAAGCTCATGATATATCATCTTTGATACATTTGACTCAAATGGGTTATGAACTCCCATTTTTTCCACAAATATGAATTTCAGAATCACATTGGTTACACATTCACATTTTTGAACAATAGCATATTAGTGACTGTTGTATTCTGCGACCTTTCCTATCCCCCACTATCCCCTCTCCCCTCCCCTCCCATCTTCCCTCTCTACCTCATCTGCTGTTGTTCAATTCTCTCCATTGTTTCCCCCCCATTTCCCCTCAAATCCTCTTATATGTAATTTTGTGTAACATTGAGGGTCTCCTACTATTTCCATATGCTTTCCCTTCTCTCTCCCTTTCTCTCCCCCAACTCGTCTTTGTTTAATGATAAACTTTTCCTCATGCTCTTCCTCGATGTTCTGTTCTTAGTTGCTCTTTTAATATCAAAGAAGACATTTGGCATTTGTTTTTTTAAGGATTGGCTAGCTTCGCCTAGCATAATCTGCTCTAATGACATCCATTTCCATGCAAATTCTATGATTTTGTCATTTTTTAATGAAGAGTAATACTCCATTTTGTATAAAAGCCACATTTTTTTTATCCATTCATTTATTGAAGGGCATCTAGGTTGGTTCCACAGTCTAGCTATTGTGAATTGTGCAGCTATGATCATTGATGTGGCAGTATCTCTACAGTACGCTCTTTTAAGATCCTCAGGAAATAGTTCGAGAAGGGTGATAGCTGGGTCAAATGGTGGATCCATTCCCAGCTTTCCCAGGTATCACCATAGTACTTTCCAAATTGGCCTCACCAATTTGCAGTCCCACCAGCAGTGTACAAGTGTACCCTTTTCCCCACATTCTCACCAACACTTATTTTGTTTGACTTCATAATGGCTGCCGATCTTACTGGAGTGAGATGGTATCATAGGGTGGTTTTGATTTGCATTTCTCTGACTGCTAGAGATAGTGAGCATTTTTTCATGTACTTGTTCATTGATTGAATGTCCTCCTCTGTGAAGTGTCTGTTCAGGTCCTTGGCCCATTTGTTGATTGGGTTATTTGTTATCTTATTGTTTAATTTTTTTGAGTTCTTTGTATATTCTGGATATTAGGGCTCTATCTGAAGTGTGAGGGGTAAAAATTTGTTCCCAGGATGTAGGCTCTCTATTTACCTCTCTTATTGTTTCTCTTGCTGAGAAAAAAAAATTAGTTTAAGTGAGTCCCATTTGTTTATTCTTGTTATTAACTCTTTGGCTATGGGCATCCTATTAAAGAATGTGGAGCCCGACCCCACAGTATGTAGATCGTAGCCAACTTTTTCTTCTATTAGACGCAGTGTCTCTGATTTGATATCTAGCTCCTGGATCCATTTTGAGTTAACTTTTTGCATGGTGAGAGAAAGGGATTCAGTTTCATTTTGTTGCATATGGATTTCCAATTTTCCCAGCACCATTTGTTGAAGATGCTATCTTTCCTCCATTGCATGTTTTTAGCCCCTTTATCAAATATAAGAAAGTTGTAATTTTGTGGATTGGTTTCTGTGTCCTCTATTCTATACCATTGGTCCAGCTGCCTGTTTTGGTACCAGTACCACGATGTTTTTATTACTATTGCTTTGTAGTACAGTTTGAACTCTTGTATCGCTATACCTCCAGATTCACACTTCCTGCTTAGAATTGCTTTTGGTATTCAGGGTCTTTTGTTTTTCCATATGAATTTCATGATTGCTTTATCATTTCTACAATAAATGCCGTTGGGATTTTTATTGGCACCGATTTAAACCTGTAGAGAACTTTGGGTAATATCAACATTTTGATGATGTTAGTTCTGCCTATCCATGAACAAAGTACATTTTTCCATCTTCTAAGATCTTTTTCTCTCTCTCTCTTTAGGGTTCTGTAGTTTTCATTATATAAATCTTTCACCTCTTTCGTTAGGATGATTCCCAAGTATCTTATATTCTTTGTGGATATAGTGAATGGAGTGGTTTTCCTCATTTCAATTTCAGAAGTTTTTCTGCTGATATACAGGAATGACTTTGATTAATGCGTGTTGACTTTATATCTTGCCACTTTGCTGAATTCATTTATTAACTCTAGCAGTTGTTTGTAGACCCTTTTGAGTCTGTTAAATATATTATCATGTCATCTGAAAATAGCGATAATTTAAGTTCTTCTTTTCCTATTTTCATGTCTTTAATTTCTTTTGTCTGTCTAATTGCTCTGGCTAGTATTTCAAGAACTAAATCGAATAGAAGTGGTGATAGAGGGCATCCCTGTCTTGTTCCAGATTTTAGAGGGAATGCCTTCAGTTTTTCTCCATTTACGATGATGCTAGCCTGAGGTTTAGCATATATAGCTTTTACAATGTTGAGGTAAGTTCCTGTTATCCCTAGTTTTTCTAGTGTTTTGAACATAAAGGGAGGCTGAACTTTGTCGAATGTTTTTTCTGCATCTATCAAGATGATCATATGGTTCTTGTCTTTAAGTCTATTGATGTGGTGAATAGCATTTATGGATTTCCGTATATTGAACTAGCCTTGCATCCCTGGGATGAATCCTACTTGATCATGGTGCACAATTTTTTGATATGCTTTTGTATTACATTCACCAGGATTTTATTGAGAATTTTTGCATCCTAGTTTATTAGAGATATTGGTCTGTAGTTTTGTTTCTTTGAAGTGTTTTTGTCTGGTTTCGGGATCAGGGTGATTTTGGCCTCATAGAATGAATTTGAAAGAGCACCTTCATTTTCTATTTCTTGAAATAGCTTGAAAAGTATTGGTATTAATTCTTCTTTTAAGGTTTTGTAGAGCTCCGCTCTATACCCATCCGCTCCAGGGCTTTTTTTGGTTCGTAGTCTTTTGATGGCTTCTTGTATTTCTTCCTTTGTTATTGGTCTGTTTAAATTGTGTGTGTCTTCCTGACTCAATCTTGGCACATCGTATGACTTAAGAAATTTATTGATATCTTCACTATCTTCTATTTCATTTGAATATAGGGTTTCAAAATACTTTCTAATTATCTTCTGTATTTCTGTAGTGTCTGTTATGATAATGCCTTTTTCATGCCGTATGTTAGTAATTTGAGTTCTCATTCTTCTTCTCTTTGTTAGCATGGCTAAGGGCCTGTCGATCTTATTTATGTTTTCAAAGAACCAACCTTTAGATTTATCAATTTTTTCAATGTTTTTTTTTTGTTTCAATTTCGTTGATTTCTGCTCTAATTTTAATTATTTCTTGTCTTCTACTACATTTGCTGTTGTTTTTCTTTTCTTTTTCTAGGTTTTTGAAGTGTAGTGTGAGTTCATTTATTTTATTTTATTTTATTTTTTTGAGGAAAGAACTCCAAGAAATGATTTTCCCTCTTAAAACTGCTTTCATTGTGTCCCATAGATTCCAGTATGTTGTGTCTGTATTGTCATTTGTCTATAAGAATTTTTTATATCCTCCTCTATGTCTTCTGTAACCCATTGATCATTCAGTAGAATATTGTTCATTTTTCCATATGATGTAGGATTTTTCCTTCCTTCTTTTATCATTTATTTCCAGTTTCATTCCAATATGATCAGATATGGTGCATGGTATTATCTCCAAGCCTTTATATTTACTAAGGGTTGCCCTATGGCATAATATATGAACTATCTTTGAGTAGGATCCTTGTGTTGCTGAGAAGAACGTGTATCCACTTGAGGATGGTTGATATATTCTATATATGTTGGTTAAGCCTAGGTTATTTATTGTGCTGTTGAATTCCATAGTTTCTTTATTCAGTTTTTGTCTAGAGGATCTTTCTAATGGCGAGATCAGTGTGTTGAAGTCACCCGTAGTTATTGTGTTGTAGTCTATTTGACTCTTGAACTTGAGGAGAGTTTGTTTCATGAGCGTTGCAGCTCAATTGTTTGGTGCATACAAATTGATAATTGTTATGTCTTGTTGGTGGATGGTTCCTTTTAACAGTACATAGTGTCCTTCGTTATCCCTTTTTATTAACGTAGGTTTGAAATTGATTTTATTTGATATGAGTATGGCTACTCCTGCTTGCTTCCGAGGGCCATGTGAGTGGTATGATTTATCCCAACCTTTTACTTTCAGCCTGTGTATGTCTTTACCTATCATATGAGTCTCCTGAAGGCAGCAGACTGTAGGATTTGTTTTTTTGATTCAGGTTACTAATCTATGTCTCTTGATTGGTGAGTTTATGCCATTAACATTTAAGGTTACAATTGAAATATGATTTTTACTTTCATTCATGTTTATTTATTTATTTATTTTTAGTTTGGCTAGTTTTTACTTTTTGGTTATTTTTCTCCCCCTTTACTGAGATACCTCCTGCTGTTAGTTTGGGGCACTATTTATCAATTCCTCTTCTTCTAGTATTTTGCTCAAATGCTTTGCAGTGCTGGTGTTCTTTCTGCAAATTCTTTTAGCTTTTGTTTATCGTGAAAGACACTAATTTCATTGTCAAATCCCAAACTTAATTTTGATGGATACAGTACTCTTGGTTGGAATCCATTATTTTTCAGCGTTTGAAATACATTGTTCCAGGATCTACTCGCTTTCAAAGTTTGTGATGAAAATTCAGTCGTTAACCTAATTGGTTTACCCCAGAATGTAAGCTGCCTCATTTCTCTTTTAGCTTTTAATATTCTCTCCTTGTTCTGTATGTTAGCTATCTTGATAATTCTATGTCTTGGAGTTGGTCTATTATGGTTTTGAATGTTTGAGGTCATGTAGGCTTCAAGGATTTGGCAATCCATTCCATCTTTTATCTCTGGGAAGTTTTCTAGAATTATTTCATTTAATATGTTGTCCATTCCTTTGGTTTGAATCTCTATGCCTTCTTCTATCCTGATGACTCTCAAATTTGTTTTTTTATGACATCCCATATCTCTTAAATAGATTGCTCATGGGATATAAGCATCTTTTCTGTGTTCACTATATTCTTTTCAAGTTGATAAACTTTGTCTTCATTATCTGATCTTCTGACTTCTACTTAATCTAGTCTATTTACAATATTCTCGTTTGAGTTTTTAATGTGGTTTATATTTTTCTGCATTCCTAGGATTACTGTTTGATTTTTTTAAGAACTCTGTCTTTTGGTAAAGCTCCTTCTTTGCCATTTGAATTTGTTTGTTTAATTCATTTTCAAAATATTCTTTTATTGCTTGGACTTGCTGCCTCATGTCTTCTCTAATATTTCTTTCCATCTGAGTTAGGGATGCATTGAGTTTTTTCCCTATCCCTGTTTCTGATGATTCTAGGTCCTCCTGTAGAATTAAGTTGTCCGGCATTATTTGTACACCTTTTTCCCTTGTTTTTTCATGAAGTTCACATTACTTTCCAGCTCTGTTTGATTGCTGTGTTTCTGCTCTCTTCTATATATTTGTTTTGGTTTTATATATCTCTATTGTAGCTCCTTTGTGTTGGTAGACTGTGCATGCTAAAGTGGATTCCACTGGGAAGGAATTCCGACGGCCGAGCTCCAGTGATGTCACCTCTCTGCTATGGTGGGCCCCAGGCTCTTTGCCCGGGTGTTCGCATGGGGGTGTGGGACTGTACTGTCTCTGTTTGTTTTCAGCTCCTGGTCGCGGGTGTGCAGGCGGTCACAAGCTGTCCAGTCACGCAGTCAGCGGGTGGGCTGTCACCGGCGGTTGTGCGATCTCTAGCCACCCATTAGGGCAGGCATATGGCAGGTGATTGGTCGCTGGTGGGCAGGCGGTCACCAGCCGTCCAGTCGCACCTGCAGCGGGCCGGCTGTTGCCGGCGGGCGAGCGTTCTCCAGGCGCCCAGTCACGCGGGCCTGGCCTCTAGTCCCCTGGTTTCTCCTGCTAGTCCTTGTTTCTCTTGCTATACCAGTTTTCCCCTGAGTAATGCCCTCGGCAGCTCAAACTGTACTCTGGCCTGCCGTTTCTTGGGTGTGGATTGTGTCTATTGGGCACCCCAGCACTCTATTGTTTTTTTTTTTTTTTTTCCGTTTGCCCCTTCCCCATCGCTGGCTAGACAGATTTTGTTTTCACCACTGATGGGAGGGGGAGTAGAAGGTCAGGTGCCTCTAGTTTCCCCCCCATCTTTATTCAGGCTCTCTCTGATAATCCCTCCCCTGGAAAGCTTAGGAAAGATTTTATGCAAATATCCTACTGTATGGGAGATGAGTGGAAAACACACAACTGTTTTATTGTTGCAATCTGTCGGAGAGTGGCGGTGGTTACTTCAGCTCTCCAAGATGGTTGCCGTTGGTTTCCTTGGTGGAGTTTCCGTTGTGGGGGATAGAACTGTAGCGCTTCCTTCCCTGACTGAGATCCCGAACTCCGCCTGGGGCTCAGTGGGGGGTCAGCCGGCAGGATTCCACAGAATCTGCAGCAACGTTTCTCCCTGGATGCTAGTCGCTTCTCGGTGGTGCCCCGACGTCTGTAGCCACGGGGCGGGCCGCACGGATCAGTAAGCCCGGATCTCCGGTTGCATATTCAGCTCACGTTTGAGACTCAATTACCGGACCTCGTTGGTGGAAATCATTCTTTTAGGTTTCGGTGCACACCCATTTTTCTATAAGATCCTAACAAGATAGTCCTTTGTCATTTTAACTCGTTATTCACCTGCAATGTGGCGTGGTACACTGGGTGTGATGCACTCTATTCGCGGCCAACTTGCAATGTCGAAATATTATGTTTTGTATGCACCATTTACTGAAGATAGATTTCAGTACTAGGCAACCAATATGTAATTCAGGTTGATGAATATTTCTGAGAATTATCTTTTGAAAAGTTGATTATAAATCCACATTCATGATATGAATGAATTTGGGGAGTGCACAATAAGGCACATATATTTCATATTTTGAAAAATCTTGAGAGTATATATATATATATATATATATATATATACACAGAGAGACATTACAATGTAGCATTATGTATGCCAACGGAAATTTATCGTGAAATACATATCATCCAGAGATCCAAAAATATTAATTTTACTGAACATGGATTTATGTATAATGTTGTTCAAATAGGAGGCTCAGCCATAGGTTGAATTTTCAGTTTCAACAGCATTTAGGAGGAGTGATATCTTCTCACAATTTGTATCTGCCAAGTCAGCCACCTCACAAAAATGTACGTGTAATACTAGGTAGGATTCTATATATGCATATAAAAATACATTTGCTGACTAGGCTACAGAGAAAGGGAGACATAAATTCACATGTTTGTTAACTTTAAAAACACATGGAGAACTATTTCAACAAAAAAATTGACTAGATTTATAACTCCTACCCTATATAATGCAAAAGGCAAGTCCAAGAATACCAAACATGCCTCCTCTTAACTGCTTGTATTTCTATTCTGATTGGGTTATTATTTTCCATGATATTACGATTAGTAGTCAGAGTCTAGTAGGGTAGGGGTTAGTGTCAGGGATTCAGTATTTCAAATGGAAAATTGGAAAATGAATCCAATGTGTATGTAAATATGTGCTACACAAAAATGTTCCCACTCTCATCAAGAACTATGGCTTGACATTACTTTTGCCCCAAGTAAGACACAATTAGAGGAGAAGTGTTAGAAAATCTGTGAATACATATCTGGAATGGAATATGCTCAGTAGTTCACAACACTGGAGGTGGTAGAGGAGTTCCCAAAAGTAAGGGATAGGGTGAACACTCCACAAACATGGAGCTCTGCTGGCCTAAAGACTTCTTGAAGAACTGCCTCTGAGGTTGGGCACCTGAAAAATATGTTGTTTTCTGGAGCTTTAGCTTCATTTGTAGTGAGACCATCAAAGCTGGGTCTACATCTATGTGACCTGGAGGACATGGTTTCTTATTTTCCAGTGAAGATGAGGCAGCAGTGCTGAATTTGCTCTTTGTAGGTAAACTGTGACCACTGGGGACTAAGTGTCTCCCCATGTGGACTGTGAAGCCATTTGGTCATCCTCCAAATTTCATGGTGTTTCTTGCTGCTACACTGGGAGTTTGCTATTTGATTCAAAAATACAAGGAGTTCTAGTGGGTCACAGTGATGGAGGGAGTTCTGTCACATGTGGTGGGTCAGTTTCTGCAGGAGAATGCACCAAACATACTTCTAGCCCACATATATTGCCCCATTGACCATAGCAACTTGATTCTGAACATTGCCCTGAAATCTCTCAGTATTACAAGATGCCTTTATATAGAAGGGACTGCTTGCTGCACCATGTCAGTCACAAGCCATTTGGAAGCCAATGGAAGATCCACAGGCCCCACCACAGATGTTTTATCATACACCTGACCACCACGGCTCTAGGCCCACTACTCAGCAGGCTCCAACTTATTGGCATCTCTGTTCTACACGATTTTCATGAAACCGAGTCAATCAAAGCACTGTCTGGTATACTCATGATCAGCAACAGGACATCTAAAGGTCCTCCATTGCCACCTGGTCATGGGAAATTCAAAAATTTTATGGTATTTTTGTAGCCATTTTTCAATGATGATGTTGGAGGCACTGTGGGTTAAAATTCACTCCAGAACCATTAAATGTAGAGGAAGCACATTTCAATGAAAGCTTTGGAGAATTCTCACAGGCAAGGCTTCTCAAAAAGTGGCCAAATGGTCACATGAAGCCAGTCCCATTGAGGTCTACAATGAGGTCCATGTGTGTTTCGACTCTCAAATATGGCTGACAAGTCTTTCAGAATAAAATCACGTGATATCTTGGCTGTGATTCCCAGTGCTCTGTTGAAAGCCACCCTGCACATAGATCTCAGTTTTCAAGGGGGACTCTCATGCATGGCCTCCGAAAATCCCAACACAATTCATGGCAATAATTCTCTGAGTTCAGTTCCAGAACTCAGTCTCTAAGGGGAATCACACCAGAGTTCATGTAAAGGTGGACCCAGTCATCTCTTCCAAACACCAAACAAATGGCCACAATTAAAACCAAAACACTCCCACATGGCCCTCATGATCTTTCATATAGACACTCATCATAACCTCTGGCTGGATGTTTCCATGAGGGGCGAAACACAAGACAGTCTCCAAAATAATCTCCCTTGCCCCTTAATGGCCTAAAATCAGGGTTGCCTGGACACACTTCCTGTGAACTAGGAGTGATCAAATAGGCCTGCTGTTAATACTTCTCTGCTTCTCCAATTTGAGGCCTACTGACTGTGGGGTTTATTTTTTTATGTGAATTGGAGTCATTATAAAACCCAAGCACATATCGGCTAGCTTCTGCAGGGCTTTGAAGAAATCATTTGACCCAAAGGATCCCTATTCTCACTTGATGGAGGTCAGGAACCTAAAAGAGGAAGGGGAGAGACTTCATCCACAATGACTGCTCTTTTGGCCATTTTGGTTTTGAATGCACACATGGGATCATTCTTAAGATACATCAGGTGGTGAGAATCTAAGCCATTGCCTCAAACAGGGCCAAGAGGCTGATTCAGACACATCCCTTTTCAAAGCAATTAAGCAAAGTGCCACAGGTGATGCCCATTCATTTCCATTTGAAACCTGTTTTCTTCAGGCTTCACAAAGGGGTGGCCTGAAACAAAGACCTTCCTGACATTCAGGGCAACAGAACAATAGGTAAGCAAAGCAGGGTTTCTCCACTGAGACTTTATTGGTCACACTGATATCTGAGTTTTCTGAGATGCTCGCCATTCCCTTCAGCTATCCAGTACATGGCCATGTAACAGGGTTTGGAAATGGTACATATATTGGACACAAAACCATGAGCCTATTCTGTAGAGTGGCCAGAATTCAGGAAGAACGCACGAACTTTGGAAGATAGCGCGTGTTGCCCATCGATAAGGCAAGCCAAAATCCATTCATCAATTTGGCAGAATAAATGATGGGAAGCTTTCTACTAGACAGGACACATCAATTGATGCATTATCTTTTCTAATGTCTATAACCATGGACACAGTGGGATACACAGACATAGAAACACTCGCGTTGTCAAATGACTTACTAGAAACAGTTCACTCAAAACCAAACAAACCGCCTTTTCTATCTATTCTCAGAACATGAGGCAAATCCATAAACACACAGCGACACCCACAGAGGCACCTCCTTCCCCAAAGTAGGTCTGTGACTATCCAGAGTGTCCTCTGACTGGTGGGTTATAGTATGTTCCCCCGAAATGGCCTGTCCTGTCTCAGATCTGGTCTCTTTAAACAACTCTGTGAAGATGTCAGGAGCCACTGGTGAACCACTATCTGCTTTCTCAGGAAAGGCCCCTCTTTAGAGCTTTTCTGGCTTTTGGCCATTCTCATATCAGTAGGTACCAAGAAAGACTGACTCTGTCCTTGCTATATCCAAACAAGTGAGACCACTGGGACTGGGACTGGGACAGGCTCTGGGTGCCTGTCTTCCTGCATCCCAAGTTCTTAGAGTTCCATCACCAAGGAAGTGAGGTGAGGTCACTTCCTTCAGGAACTGAATGAGGTCACTGCCTTAGCAACAACTTTGTCCTAACAGTTGCTTCCAAGGGTCCCATGAGATGGAGGCTGCCCCTACGTCCTGTGACACTTTCACAAGTTAGAATGTATATCAACCATAGGCACCTGGGACCAGCTCTCCAAACAGGACTGTTTGAGTCCATATTCTAATGGGTGGCACTAGAGCAGATTATGCTTAGTGAAGCTGGCCAATCCCTAAAAAACAAATACCAAATGTCTTCTTTGATATAATGAGAGCAACTAAGAATAGAGCAGGGAGGAAGAGCAGGAAGAAAAGATTAACATTAAACAGAGACATGAGGTGGGAGGGAAAGAGAGAGAAAAGGGGAATTGCATGGAAATGGAGGGAGACCCTCATTGTTATACTAAATTACATATTAGAGGTTGTGAATGGAATGGGAAAATAAACAAGGTGAGAAATGAATTACAGTAGATGGGGTGGACAGAGAAGATCCGAGGGGAGGGGAGGGGGGATAGTAGAGGATAGGAACGGTAGCAGAATACAACAATTACTAGTATGGAATTATGTAAAAATGTGGATGTGTAACCGAAGTGATTCTTCAATCTGTATCTGGGGTAAAAATGGGAGTTCATAAATCACTTGAAGCTAATGTATGCTAATGTATGAATATGTTATGTCAAAAGATTTGTAAGGTTTTGAACAACCAATAATAAAAAAAAGAACAGAGAGGCTGATTCAGTAACAACCTTTCATCCTGACCAGGTTGTTTGCCATGGAAGTTGACTTTTGCTCTCTCAGGTCCTTCAGTGGTGCCTATATCTTCTCCAGGGATCACTTCTGCATGAAACTTTGAGTTTTTCAACAGGTGGAAGATTCACTACATTCCTCTATTTTAGGACCAACACTGTCCCTGCTCTTCTGTAAAGTTAGATTGAGGGAACAGTGTATCGTTTCGCTTAATAACAGGTTTGATTTGGGTTAGGAATCATTCTGCTTGATGAATAATGGTATTGGGAACCTGTGATATTTATAAGAATATATAGGTGAAATATAAGTATGAAAACAGAAATCTAGGTAAGATTGGAATCCCACTAGGGCATTGCGCTCTTGATTGGGATACTTAGCTTTGATACATGTTCTGCATAGATGTTTCAGATAAATCAATAATCAATGGCATAGGACCTTGTACCTTGGATGATTGAATGTAGAAGTGAGTATCCACTCAAACTGGGATAGTCGGTAGGATTAGGAAGATATTCTGTAGGTTTCAGAAGAAGAGTGAGTACAGGAATTGTAACAAAAGTTCTTTAGCAATAGGGTATCACATAGACAGTGAATGTAAATGTCAGCACATGTGAAGTGTTAGTCAAAATTGTGAACTGGTGAAAATATTTAGGAAAGCAGACATCAATAGAGACATTAGGAAATCAGGGAAAGTATAAAGTGAGTGATAGGATTAGACATTTGCAACAGGGCTGAGGTTGAATATATAGTCTTAGGAAGAAACAAATATGTTGTCATAAATAGGATTGACATTTGAGAGCATTAGGCAACCTGGACATGAATGTTTTTAGTAATCCATGCTCACTTTCCATTTAGGCTTTGGTACAATCATAAGTGTGACCTCTGCTTTTTGTGTCCAGAATATTACTGTGATAAATGCATACGTAGATCAGGTAACATGAGTATTTCTTCCACCATTTCTGGGAGCAACATTTTGAAGACGAGTAAATTAGTATTGGGGTTACAAATAGATGTACCCTGTGTCTATGAATGTAGAGATAATGCATGAATAGACCATACTGTGAATAAATAATATAATTGGTTCCAACTTTAAATAAAGGATTGAATTGATATCTGAATATATACAGAAAATCTTATATTGATATACAATTATTCATTCCAACCAGTAATACATCTAATGGTAATATTAGGGTTATGTTTTATCATGAAGAGTGTGTGAGTTTTGCTTCAAAATGATTATGGAAATCAAAAATAATGTGTTTGAAATGAAGTCTCATGAAAAGACCAGTCAAGAAACCTGGAGGAATACATGTGTTCTGAATCAGTAAATGACTGAAAGTGAATCAAATGCCAATAAATTTGTGAACTTATGGATGAAATATATGTCCTATGATGTTCGTAAACTATAGAAATTCTATTGTACCAGTGTTGAATAAAATGAACTTCAAAATACACATCATGTCCCATAGGAATCTACTTGCATTGATGTTAAACAGGGTCAGTTAATGTAGAAATATTAGGATTGTATGCACCATTCACTGAAGTTAGTTTTCAGTAATAGGAAACAAATATGTATTTCAGGTGAATGAATATTTCTGAGAATAATCTTGTGAAATGTTGATTATAAATCCACATACATGAACATGAATGAATTTAGGTAGTGTATATAAGACACATATATTTATGAACATGAATGAATTTAGGTAGTGTATATAAGACACATATATTTTATATTTGGAAAAATTTGGAGAGTATATATATATATATATATATATATATATATATATATATTAAAAAACACACACAGACAATAAAATGTAGCAATATATATGCTAATCGAAATTCTTCATGAAATGTACATCAGCCACAGATGCAAAAATATTTATTTTACCGAACATCGATTTATGTATAATGTTGTTCTACTAGGAGGCTCACCCATAGGTTGAATTTTCAGTTCCAACAGAGTTTAGGAGGAGTGATCTCTTCTCACAATTTGTATTTGCCAAGTCAGACACCTCAGAAGAATATACGTGTGATACCAGGTAAGATTCTATATGTGCATATAAAAATACATGTGCTTAATTGGCTACAGAGAAAGGGAGACAGGTATTCACATATTTGTTAACTTTAAAAACATGTGGAGAACTATTTCAGTTAAAAATTAGCTAGATTTATAACACCTACCCTATATCATTCAAAAGGCAAGTCCAACTATACACCATGCCTCCTCTGTACTGCTTGTATTTCCATTCTGTTTGGATTATTTTTCTCCATCATATTAGGATTAGTAGTCAGAGTCTAGTAGGTTATGGTTTAGTGTCAGGTGTCCGGGCCGGCTGGACACTTCAACGTGGGCGTTGAACCTTGTTGGGGAGGAATGAAGGGACAAGAGTGATGAGAGAAGACAGCAAGACAACAGTTCTGATCATGCTGAAAACTTTTATAGTTCTCACAGTGTATTTATATGCTGCGGATGAGAAAGCTCTCTTATCGGCAGTTGCTGGATGTCTTCACAGGGTGAGATAACCTCAGGATATTTTAGGAAGACGGATAGCCGCAGGATGTCTCAGGGTGATAGATGGCTGCGGGATGTCTCCCAGGCAGGAAATCTCGCAGGGGTCTATTTCTTGTAAGTGTCAGGCTATTCTTTGAAGGAGAACTTCCTTCTAGCCACTGACATCTTCCCCCTTTCTTATATTAAATATTTGACCATACCTTACAGGCCAATGTTTTAGGGGGTTATAGAGGCTCTGTTTCTCTAACAGGCCTTAGAATATCTCCTGATCTGATCGAGCATGTTTACTAGGAGATTTCGTGGTGGCCTAGGCATGTTTTTTAAGGAGACGGCTTTGAGGGGGAAGCATGCCAACTGCCATGCACCAGAGCGTGTCACTCAGAAGACTTCGGTTTTGGGAACCATGGATCCATCCTCCTGCAGTCCTTCCTGCACCCTCTGTTATTATGGCCTAACGTCCTCACTCCATGGGTGTGTCCTCCCCCAAACAGAGGGGCCCATGGAGGACGAACCCTTATGGCAAGGGCAGAAGATGGTTGGTCAGAGCTGTTACTTAGAGTTTTATATAAGAAAGCGAGATCTGTGGGCATGTAACCTTAAGAAATAAGCTTGTGAGGAGGGTAGAACATCCTTTTAAATGTTGGCAGCACGGTCTTCCATATCCAGGCGATGATAGTGGACCTGTAGGGGCTTAGAGGCCAAAATATTAATCTGTTCTTTAATAAATTGTAACAGCCTGTTTATAATGCAGGGTCCTAGGGACACCATTAAAAGTAAACCCAACAAAGGGCCTAATAGGGGAAGAAGATAGGGCAGAAATCCATTAAGCCCAGTCCAGAGGGGATTTTCAAATATTTCCCTTCGTCTCATTTCTAGATCTTCTTGAAGCTGCTTAATTTTAGTGCATACTATGCCAGAATTATTGGCATAAATGCAGCATCATTCCCCTAAGGCCAAGCAAATACCTCCCTGGTTAGCTGTCAGCAAATTTAAGCCTCGTCTTTTTTGAAGGAACACTTCTGCCAGGGAGTCTATTTGGTCCTGCAAATCTTTAATGGTTCATGATAGAGTTTTTATCAGTTGTTACTGATAGAGTTTATAATTTGTTGAGACAGGCGATGGTAAGAGTGAATAGACGTGCCTAAGCCAGTGTACCTGTGCCCACAGGAACTGTTATTCCAAGGCTGGCAGATTGTTGGCTGCATCTGAAAAAGAAGAAATTTTGTCCTCATGAGGAGTCCCTCTGTCCCTGTTTTGAGGTAAGTCATTAACCTGTTTAACCAGGAGTTCTGGTAACCATCTTGGGGCTGTTTGATCTTGGTCCAAAACATAAGCTGAGCCTCCTCCCCAGATGAGGACAGGATCTGGGCCTTTTTATTTATTTGTAAGGGGATTGTGTCACATAACAGGTGGGCGAACAGAATTGGACGAGGGATGGCAGTGTCTGTCTGCTGCCAAATGGCCTTCATTGTCTAGGGTAAGAAAAATAAGGGCAAATAATGCATTGTTAAGGCGATGCCTGGGTGTGGTAAATACAAGGGAGGAAGCCTTAAGGAGGGTTAGCCAAGTTTTTAAGGTAAGGTGGGCAAGTTCCACAATGCCTTGGCCCTGAGGGTTGTATGGAATTCCAGGAGTATGACAAATTTGCAAGGTAGCACAAAACTGTTTAAACTTGGCAATGGTATATGTAGGATAAATATCTGTTTTAATATGTATTGGTTTACCCATAACAGAAAAGGCTGAAACAAGATGAGAAAGGACATTTTTGGTAGCCTCTCCAGAATGTGGTGATGCAAAAATAAAGCCGCTGAAGGTATCTACAGAAATGTGTATATATATTTGGCTATTACAAATTCAAGAAAATGAGTAACATCCATTTGCCAAAACTGATCGGGCAGTAATCCTCGGGGGTTAACTCCCAAGTGTTGAATGGGGAGGGAGGCAGCGCAACTAGGGCATGCTTTTACTATTTCTCGTGCCTGTTGCCTGGTAATTTTACAAAGTAATCAAAGGCTCTGGAAATTTAAATGGTGTAGATTGTGTAACTCCGTGGCCTTTTGAATGGAGCCAACAAAAATTGGAAAGATGGAACGAGTTGCTGCATCAGCTTGGGCATTACCTTGAATTAGAGGGCTGGAAAGATCAGAGTGTGCCCTTATGTGTCCTAAGAAAAATGGGTGTTGTCTGACCTGAATTAGCTGCTGAAGCTGGTGAAACAGAAAGGCCGCATTGTTAGAAGCCTTAATGGGGGGTGAAATCACCAGCAGGTGCACAGAATGAGCAATGTAGCCACTGTCTTTATAAATATTAACAGGATTATAAAAAATGTTATAAAAACTTGTGTTATGTCAAACAATTCCACAAACTGTGGTGACTGATAGACAGTATCAAAGGTGGTAGGCTGGTTATTGACAACAAAGACCGCTCGGCCATTACAGGAACCATCTGTAAAGACAGTAAGGGCTTGAGGAATGGGAGCATTTTGAGTAATTTCAGGAAAAGTAAATGGATGTAACTGGACAAAATGTAAAGGGGGGTCATTGGGGAGGTGGTGATCAATTGTTCCCAAAAGCCTGATAGGGAAATACCTCATTCATCCCTTGTCTCTAGTAAAAATTGGGTTTGGTCCTTAGTATATGGAATAAAAATATTATCAGGGTCTTTGCCAAAATGTTGTAGAGAAATCAAATGACCTTTAAAAATAATAGAAGCTACCTGAGCAAGATAAACAGTAATAACCTTCGAGGATGTGGTGGGTAAATGGACCCAAAACAAGGGGCAGTCTTTATTATTAAAATGTGGATCTCGCTGCCAAAATATTCCTGTGGGTGTATGAGGAGTGTGTAAAATAACCAGAACCAGAGGAAGGTTATAAGAAATTTGCGTAACAAATTGTTGGGCAATGGCTTCTGTGACTTGGTTTAATGCCTGTTATGCCTTGGGAGTAAGATTTTGAGGGGAGGAGGGGTGGGAATTACCTCTCAAAATATCATTAAGGGTCAAAAGTACACAAGTGCATAATTTTAAATATGTTATTAGCCATTAAATATGCCTCAGTAATTTCTGAAAATCTTTAAGGGTGTGAAGATGGTCCACACGTAGTTGTATTTTAGAAATTTGGATCTGATTTCTGTAGAATTTTAAGGCCCAAACTTTTATAAGAGTCCTGTGTTTGAACCTTATTAGGAGCTATCTGTAGTCCCAAGGTAGTGAGGATTTTGTAAAAGTCCAAGTAACAATTATTAAGATCATGGGTATTAGGTGCAGCAATTAACAAATCATCCATATAATGTAAAATATAAATTTGTGGCCCTCGCTCTCTCACAGGGTCTACTTCTTGAGCAACGTATTTTTGGCAAAGAGTAGGGATTTTGGCCATACCTTGGGGAAGAACCTTTCATTGAAGTCTCTGCATAGGGCCCTGAATATTAATGCAAGAAAGACTAAAGCCAAAATAGTGTCTATCCACAGGATACAAAGGAATGGTAAAAAAGCAATCTTTTAAGTCCATAACCATTTTACAATAGTTTTTGGAAATAGCCACTGGTGTGGGAATGTCTGGCTGTAGTGCTCCCATCGGGAGTATAACTTTATTAATGGCACACAAATCTTGTAAAAGGCGCCACTTGCCTGATTTTTTCTTGATAACAAAAATAGGAGTGTACGATGGTGAGGTTGAGGGCTCTACATGGCGGGCTGCCAGCTGTTCCTTCACTAACATGGAGGCAGCCTCCAAATTTTCTTGGGTAAGGGGCCACTGATCCACCCACACAAGAGTCTGAGTCTCCCAAATAATTTTATCTCCATGGGAACAGGAGGGTCAGGAACCGACACTAAAAATCCAAATATCCAAATCCATATGTATTTTTTTTTTATTGGTTGTATAGGCTCCACCAGTCCTTGTCTCAGCCTCCCAAGGCCTGTACCAGGGACAAAATTTATACGGAGCATTTGATGAGTCACCATGGAATTGGGACTGGCAAGAATAACTTCTATTTGACTCAAAATATCTCCAGCCCATAGGTAAACAGGGAGGTCAGGAACAACGAAAGAAGTGACAGTTCCCTTATT
Organism: Callospermophilus lateralis; assembly: GCF_048772815.1. Classification (NCBI taxonomy): domain Eukaryota; kingdom Metazoa; phylum Chordata; class Mammalia; order Rodentia; family Sciuridae; genus Callospermophilus; species Callospermophilus lateralis. The sequence goes on along the minus strand of NW_027512470.1, from coordinate 329,255 downwards.
ACCCTCTTTATCAGTCCAGCTAAGAGCAGTAGAGATGACCAGAGGATTTTTTGACTTTCCTATCCCTTTAAGGTCAGTCAAGGATGGGGTGAGGGGCCAACCTGATCGCCAGTATTTTTGAGAAATAATTGTCGCATCAGCTCCAGTAAGTACAATTGCTTGGTATTCCTTTCCTTCAATAAGTAAGGTAAGGGTGTGTGTAATATGAGAAATGGGATGAACCCAATATACCTCAGAGGAGCCCAAGGAGGCAGTCCCCCACAGTAGGTTTGGGAGGTGGAAATGCCCCTTAATCTAAGGGAAGAAGTATTAATTGTGCAAGACTTTTTCCTCCTGGGATGGCCGCAACTCTATTAATAACTGTGGCCATTATTTTTATTTCTCCAGTGAAATCATTATCATTAATGCCAGGGAAGACCTGAACACCTTGTAAGGTAGTAGAGGCTCTTCCAAGAATAAGGGCACACGTATGAGATGGAGGGGCACCCATAATTCCAGTTGGTATTATCTGGGGCCCTTGCATTGAGTCTAATATTGTATCAGTGGTGGCACAGAGGTCCAATCCTGCACTGCCTGGAGTGGGTAGTTGGAGGGAGCCAATTGTGGAGAAGGATTTTGAGGTAGGTTGGGAGTTTGGGAGGGAACAAACCTCATTGCCCCAGGGAGTTTCCTGAGAAGTAGGAAGAAATAGGCTGTCTGAGGGCATTTGTCATTGATCTACACTCACTGGCCCAGTGATGACCTTTACCATATCAAGGACAAAGTGTAGCTGGGGTCGGTTTAGCTCCAGTTTGAGGAGACACTATTCTTACTCTTTGTTTGCCTGTCGGACACCTGCATGCAAAATGGCCTGGTTGTTTACAAGTAAAGCAAGTACTTGAGCCAGTATTGTAAAAGGCCTTGGTAAATGCGGCACTAATTTGAGACCCATCACATGGGCTGCACCCACGCCTGCACAGATTCTAATAAAGTCAGAAAGTTTCCCTTTATCCTTATGATGTCGAAGAACATCCTGACATGCCAGGTTGACATTTTCAAAGGCAAGATGTTTTACAAAGGTGCTTTCACTTTCGCTTGGTCCAAGCAAGCATTCCACAGCTAGGTAAAGCCGGGGAACAAAGTCGCTATAAGGCTCATCGGGCCTTGTCGAGTTCTTGCCAGGGAAGTGATAGACGAGGCCCTTTCAGGGAGGCGTCTCCAAGCAACTAAGCCAGCCATCTAAATCTGCGCAAAAAGTCCAGCAGGGAAACGTGCCCGTTTAGTTTTAGTGTCAAAAGTTGCATTGCCCACTAGCTTAACATAAGTCCAGGATTTAGAGGAGGCCTTTGTTAATTTTTTTTGAGTAGTTTCTGACAGGGCTCTTTGAAATCTGCATTCCATAGCAGGAAGTCTCCGGCACTGAGGGCAGCTAGGTCTAAAAATTTCCAATCATTGGGAGTAAGAAATTGTGTGCTGCAGCTTTCTAATAAAGCCAACGTATAGGGCACAGTGGGGCCATAGTGAGCACAAGCCTTTTTAAGTTTTTCAAGAAAATGGAGGCTAAATTTTTTGTAGACACTCTGGGTTCCTTCCTGCCTAGGGGTGAACTCCTCATCCTCTAAGTACTGATCTCCTTGATCCATTTCCCCCGCTTCCTCCTCTTTTTCCTCTTCTAAGTCTTTGACCTCAGCCTGGGCAGGCTTATCTATCTGACTGGTGGTGACTGGAAGGCGAGCACAGGCCGATGGAGCGGCTTCGCCTTTGTATTAGACCACTGTGGGCCAGCTTGTGTTGACTCCATTCCTAAGGCTAATGAAGAGAGCTCAGAGTCAAGGGATCTTTATTCTTTTAAAAATTGGATCTGTTCCTGTCCATGTTGGAGAGACTCTCTCAAGGGAGCCAGGTTAGGCAAGGGAAGTGGGGAAAAAATATCTGGGGGGACATTTGGCCCCTGAAGGGCCAGAGCACAAAAGGCAGGAGGGATATAGGAGGGAGGGGAATGTGTAAGTCCTATAGTCTGTGGCAGGGTCCTGAGAGGTGGAGAGTCTTCTGAATGGTAGCGAGCTGCTTCCTTCTCCAAGGTAGCCTCCTTCCCAGGGGTCAATGTTTCTCCGGGATTTAAAACTGCATAAAGGCGGTTGGAAACCATTGGAGCCTTATTCATTAGGGTGGGATTTTGAGGAAGATCAGGAAGGTCCCAGGGTCCTGGGGAGACTAAGAAGGGTCTATGTCTATACTAACTGATGGGCATGCCGAGAAGAGACGAGAGGTCTTTTGCATAGTCTCTTCCCCAATCCTGACAAGTATTAAGGTACCATTGTCAAAGGGTGAACTTTTAAGAATTTCACTAATTTATTTCCAGAAAGAAAAGGTAGGAACAGGCACTTTTTCTGGGCCAAAGGATTCATAATAATCTTTTAAAATGTCTCCTACTCTAAGCCATCTTTTACCATCAATGGTACCTTCAAGGGGAAACCATGGAAAAAATTCTTCGATGTATGAAAAGAAAAATATTAAGTCATTTTTCTTAACACGTGCCCCCCATGTATTTAAGGATTCCTTGTGGCCTGACAAAAACAAATCATGTGACGAAACTGCTTGTCCCATGGTGGGTCACTCACTGTGCGTCATCCCCACTCTCCTCCTGGATCTGTCTCTCAGTGGTGTCTGCTGAGGCAATCGCGAGCTCCACTTGTCCAAATCTTCCAGGAGGACAGGGTTCCCCCTCAGTCAAAGGCTCGAGCCCCAGTCGTTGGGCGCCAGTTGTCCTGGCCTGCAGGACACATCAAAGTGGGTAGCAAACCTAGGTGGGGAGGAATGAAGGGACAAGAGACACGAGAGATGACAGCAAGACAAAAGTTCTGATCAAGCTGCAAACTTTTATTGTTCACACAGAGGAATTTATATGCTGGAGATTTGAAAGCTCTCTTATCAGCAGTTCCTGGATGTCTTCACAAGGTGAGATAACCTCAGGATATTTCAGGAAGACAGATGGCCACAGGATGTCTCAGGAACACAGATGACTACAGGATGTCTCCCAGACAGGATGTCTCCCTGGGGGCTGTTTCTTGTAAGTGTCAGACTATTCTTTGAAGGAGAATTCCTTCTACCCCTTACAGTCAGGGATTCAGTATTTCAAATGGAAAATTGGAGAAAGAATCCAATGTGTATGCAAATATGTGCTACCCAAAAATCTTCCCACTCTCATCCAGAACAATGCCTTGACATTACCTTCACCCCAAGTAAGACACAATTAGAGTAGAAGAGTTAGAAAATCTGTGAATACACATCACGAATGGAAAATGCTCAGGAGTTCACAACCTTGGAGGTGGTAGAGGAGTTTCCAAATGTAAGGGAGAGGGTAAAACTCCACAAACATGGAGCTCTGCTAGACTAAAGACTTTTTGAGAAACTGCCTCTGAGGTTGGGCACTTGAAATATATGTTGTTGTCAGGAGCTTTAGCTCCCTTTGTAGTGAGACCATCAAGCTGGGTCTGCATGTATGTGACCTGGAGGACATGGTTTCTTATTTTCCAAAGGACATGAGGCAGCAGTGCTGAATTCTCTCTTTGTAGGTAAACTGTTGTCACTGAGTGCTAAGTGTCTTCCAGTTTGGAAGCCATTTGCTCATCCTCCAATTTTGTTGTGTTTCTTGCAGCTGCACTGGGAGTTTGGTATTTGCTTCATGAAATACGAAGAGTTCAACTGGGACACAGTACTGGAGGGAGTTCTGTCACATGTGATGGGTAAGGGTCTGCGGGAGAATGCACCAACCAGGCTTCTATCCCACATAGCTTGCCCCCTTCACAATAGCAATCTGATTCTAAACATTGCACTGAAACCTCTCCATATAACAACATACCTTTACATACAAGGGTCTGGGGGCTGCACCATGTCAGTCACAAACCATTTGAAAGCCAATGGCAGATCCACATCACCCAACCACAAATGTTTTAACACACACCTTCACACCACTTCTCTAGGCCGACTACTCAGCAGGGTCCAAATTACTGCCATCTCTGTTCTACACCATTTTCCTGAAACCCAATCAAACAGGCACTGTCTGGTATACTCGTGATCATCAATAGAACATCCAAAGATTCTACAGTGCAAAGTGGTCATGGGAATTTCAAAAATTTCATGGTAATTATCAGACATTTTTCAAGGATGAAGTTGGAGGCACTGTGGGTTTCAATTCATTCAGGAACCATTAAATGGAGAGGAAGCTCATTTCATTGAAAATTCTGGAGAATTCTAACAGGCAAGGCTTCCCAAAGACAGGCAAAAAGGTCACATAAAGCCAGGCGTTTGAGGTCTACAATGTGTGGTCCATGTGTGTTTTGACTTGCAACTATGGCTGCCAATTCTTTAAGAATAAAATTATGTGATATTCTTCCTGAGATTCCCAGTGCTCTGTGGAAAGCCACCCTGGGCCTAGATCTCAGTTTCCAAGGGCAACTCTCATGTGTGGCATCCTAAAATCCCAACACAATACATGGCAATACTTATTTGAGGTCCATTCCAAAACTCAGTCTCTAAGGGGAATCACACCAGTGTTCAAGACCAGGTGGACCCATCATCTTTTCCAACAGCCACAAAAATGACCACAATTAAAACCAAAACACTTCCACATGGCCCTCATCTTCTTTCATATCGACACTCATCATAATCTCAGGCTGTAGTTTTTCATGAGGGGCACAGCCAAGGACAGTATCCAAAATAAGGTCCCTTGCCCACATTTGCCTAAAGTCAATGTGGCTGGGAAACCCTTCTAGTGAACCAGGAGTGATCAAAGAGGCCTTCCCTTAATACAGCTCTGATTCTCCATTTTGAGGCCTAATGAATGTGGGGTTTAGATTCTTTATTTTAATTGGAGTCATGAGAAACCTATGAACATATGATCTAGTCTCTGCAGGGCTTTGAAGAACTCATTTGACCCAAAGGATCCCTATTCTCATAGATGGACATCAGGAACCTTACAGAGGAAGGTGAGAGACTTCATCCACAATGACTGCTCTTTTGGCTCTTTTGGGTTTGGATGCAAACGTGGGATGCTTCTTTAGATCCATCAGGTGCTAAGAATCTAAGCCATAGCCTCACACAGGGCCAAGAGGCTGATTCAGACACATCCCTTTCCAAAGCAATTAAGCAAGGAGCCACAGATGATGCCCATTCATTTCCATTTGAAAACTCTTTTCTTCAGGCTTCCCAAAGGGGTGGCCTGAGGCAAAAAACTTCCTGACATTCAGAGCAACAGAACAATAGGTAACTAAAAGTACTAAAGCAGGGTTTCTTCACTGAGACTTGTCAGAAGCCAGTGGTGAGCCACTATCTGTTTTCTCATACAAGCCCCTTCTTCAGAGCTTTCCTGGCATATGGCCATTCTCACATCTGTAGGTACCAAGATAGGCTGACTCTGTCCTTGGTAATTCAAAACTAGTGACACCACTGGGAGTGGGACTGGGACTGGCTCTGTGTGCCTGGCTTCCTGGATGCCAATTTCCATCACCGAGGAAGTGATGTGAGGTCACTTCCTTCAGGATCTGAATGAGGTCACTGCCTTGGCAACCACTTTGTCCTAACAGTTGCTTCCAAGGGTCCCATGAGATGGAGGCTTCCCCTACTTAATGTGACAATTTCACAAGTTAAAATGGTATATCAACCATTGGCACCCGGGAACAGCTCTCCATACAGGCCTGATTTGGTCCATCTTCTCCACATTAAGAAGAGAGAAGCTGATTAAGACACAACCCTACATCCTGACCAGGTTGTTTGCCATTGAAGATGACTTGTGGTCTCTCAGGTCCTTCATAGCTGCCTACATATTCTCCAGGGATACTTTCAGCATGGACCTTTGAAGTTCTCAGCAGGTAGAGGATCCCTACATTTCAGTATTATAAGACCACCTCTGTCCCTGCTCTTCTGTAAAGTAAGATTGAGGGAACACTGTATGTTTAGGGTTAATAACAGGTTCAATTTGGATTAGGAATCATTTTCTGGATGAATAATGGTATTGGCAACCTGTGAAATTTATAAGAATATAGAGGTGAACTGTGTGTATGAAAATAGAAATCCAAGTAAGATTGGAAGCCCAGAAGTGCATTGGGCCCTTGATTGTGATACTGAGCATTGAATTACATTCTGCACAGATGTCTCAGATAAATTGATATACAATGGCATAGGACATTATACCTTGGATGATTGAATGTAGAAGCGAACATCCGGTCAAAAAGGGAGAGTCAGTAGGAATAGGAAGATAGTAGGTAGGTATAGGAAGAAGGGTGAGTGTATGATTTGGAACAAAATTTCTTTAGCAACACGGTTTCGGATAGAAAATGAATTTAAATGTCAGCACATGTGAAGAGTCTGTCACAATGATGAAGTGGGAAAAATATGTAGGTAAGCAGATATCAATAGAGACATTATGAAATCAGGGTTGAGTTTGAATATGCAATCTTAGGAAGAAACAAATATGTAGTCATCAATAGGATTGACATTTGAGAGCATAAGTAATCTTGGACATGGATGATTTTAGTAATCCATGTTAATTTTCCATTTTGGCTTTGGTACAATCATAAATGTGAACTTTGAATTTAGTGTCCAGAATATTTCTGTGAATAAATGTATATGTAGATCAGGTGACATGAGTATTTCTTCCACCATTTCTGGGAGCAATATTGACTGACTACTTCTGATTGATAGGTACAGATTCTTTATGTGAATTGGAATCATGAGAAACCCAAGCACCTCTTCAGGGATTGAAGAACTCATATGACCCAAAGGATCCCTATTCTCAATTGATGGAGGTCAGGAATCTAACAGAGGAAGGGAAGATTCTTCATCCAAAATGACTGAAATTTGCCATTTTGGTTTTGGATGCACACATGGGATCTTTCTTTAGATCCATCAGGTGCTGAGAATCTAAGTCACAGCCTCACACAGGGCCAAGATGCTGATTCAGACACATCCCTTTCCAAAGAAATTTAGCAAGGAGCCATAGGTGATGCCCATTCATTTCCATTTGAAAACTGTTTTCTTCAGGCTTTACAAAGGGTTAGCCTGAGGTAAAGAACTTCCTGACATTCAGGGCAACAGAAAAATAGGTAAGCAAAAGGCCCAAAGCAGGGTTTCTGCACTGAGACTTTCCTGGTCACACTGTCCCTGCTCTTCTGTAAAGTTAGATTGAGGGAACAGTGTATGGTTAGGGTTAATAACACGTTCGATTTGGGTTAGGAATCATTCTGCATGATGAATATTCGTACTGGGAATCTGCAATAATTAAAAGAATATATAGGTAAAATAAAAGTATGAAAACAGAAATCTAGGCAAGATTTGAAGCTCAGATGGGCATTGGGCCCTTGAGTGGGTTACTTAGCTTTGAATTATGTTCTGCACAGATGTCTCAGATAAATCGATATACAATGACATAGGACCTTGTACCTTGGATGATTGAAAGTTGAAGAGAACATCCAGTCACAAAGGGAAAGTCCGTAGGTTTAGGACGATAGTGTCTAGGTTTAGAAACAACAATGAGTATAGGATTTGGACCAAACGTTCTTTAGCAATTGGTTTTCAATAAGAGAGTGAATGTAAATATCAGCACATGTGAAGAGTCAGACACAATGTTGAAATGGGGAAAATATGTAGGAAAGCAGATATCAATAGAGACATTAACAAATCAGGCAATGTATAAAGTGAGGGATAGGATTAGACATTTTCAACAGGGTTGAGTTTGAATATATAATCTTAGAAAGAAACAAATACATAGGATTTATCAATAGGATTTACATTTTAGAGCATTAAGCAACCGGGACATGGATACTTTTAGTAATCCATGCTCACTTTCCTTTTAGGCTTTGCTACAATCATAAGAGTGACTTTTGCTTTCTGTGTCCAGAATATTACTGTGTTAAAATTTATATGTAGATCAGGTGACATGAGCATTTCTTCCACCATTACTGGGAGCAATATTTTGAAGACGTATAAATATTGGGGGAACAAAGTGGAGTACCCTGTGTCAATGGATATAGAAATAATGTATGAATAGACGATACTGTGAATAAATAATATAACTGGTTCCAACTTTAAATAGTGGATTGATTTGATATCTGAAAATATACTGGAAATCTTAAACTGATATTCATACATTCACTACAACCAGGTATACATCTAACGGTAATATTAGGGTTATGGTTTATCATGAAGAGTGTGTGAGTTTTCCTTCAAATATGATTATGAAAATCAAAAATAATGTGTTTGGAAAGAAGTCTCATGACAAGACCAGTCAAGAACACTGGAGGAATATATGTGTTCTGAAGCAGGAGGTGATTGAAATTGAAACAAATGCCTATAAATTTGTGAACTTGTGGATGAAAGATATATCATATGATGTGCATAAACTGAAGAAATAGTAATGTACCACTGTTTAATAAAAATGAACCGCAAAATACACATCATGTCCCATAGGAAAATGCTTGCATTGATGTTGAACTTGGTTTTACTGTAGAAATATTAGGATTTGTGTGCACCATTCACTGAAGTTAGTCTTCAGTACTAGGAAACAAATCTGTATTTAAGGTGGATGAATATTTCTGAGAATAATCTTGTGAAAAGTTGATCATAAATCCACATACATAAATATGAATGATTTTAAGGAGTGTATAATAAGATTCATATATTTCATATTTTGAAAAATTTGGAGAGTATATATATATATATATATATAAATAAATATACACACACACACACACACACACACACACACACACAGAGACAGACATTTAAACTAGCAATATATATGCCAATTGAAATTCATCATGAAATATGTAACATCCACAGGTGCAAAAATATTGATTTCACTGAAAATGGATCTATATATAATGTTGTTCTAATAACAAGCTCACCCATAGGTTGAATTCTCAATTCCAACAGTGTTTAAGAGGAGTGATCTCTTCTCATAACTTGTACATGCCTAGTCAGCAACCTCACAAAAATGTACGTTTGATAACAGGTAGGATTCTATATGTGCATATAAAAATACATGTGCTGAATAGTCTACAGAGAAAGGAGACACCAATTTGTTGAGAGCCACAGCTTAAGGGGCCCCATCAAACTTCCAGTTACCAGCAACATTCCCCTGCGAGATGATTATTGGCTCACAGCGGCCCCAGCAACATCTAGCTGATTGGCTCCTCTGTGGTGATGCACAATGGAGATGCTCATTGAGCTTTTTCTCCGCTCTTTCCGACTGCCAGCTGATGATTGGCTCACAGCAGC
>NW_027512470.1:0-15000 GCF_048772815.1 Callospermophilus lateralis | reverse complement strand
ACACAAATGATCACAGTTAAAACCAAAACACTCCCATATGGCCCTCATCTTCTTTTATATAGACACTCATCATAACCACTGGCTGGAGGTTTCCATGAGGTGCGCAGACCAAGACAGTGTCCAAAATATGTTCCCTTTCCTCTCATTTGCCTAAAGTCAGGGTGGCCTGGACACTTGCTGTGAACCTGGAGTAATCAAATACTCCTGTCATTAATTCAGGTCCACTTCTCCAATTTGAGGCCAACTGACCGTGGGGTTTAGAATCTTTATTTGAATTGTAGTCATGGAAAACCCAAGCACCTATAGCCTAGCCTCTGTAAGTTGGAAAAATTCATTTCACTCAAAGAATCCCTATTCTCACTTGATGGAGGTCAGGACCCTTACAGAGGAAGGCGACAGACTTCATCCCAAAGACTGCTCTTTTGGCCATTTCGGTTTGGGATGCACACATGGGAAATTTCTTTAAATCCATCAGGTGTTGAGAATCTAAGCCACAGCCTCACTCAGGGCCAAGGGGCTGATTCAGACAATCCCTTTCCAAAGCAATTAAGCAAAGAGCCACAGGTATACCCATTCATTTCCATTTGAAAACTGTTTTCTTCAGGCTTCACAAAGGGATGGCCTGAGTCAAAGACCTTCCTGACATTCAGTGCAACAGAACAATAGGTAAGCAAAAGGCCCAAAGCAGGGTTTCTCCACTGAGACTTTCCTGGTCACACTGATATCTGAGTTTTCTGAGATGCTCGCCATTCACTTCAGCTATCCAGTTCATGGCCATGTTACAGAGTTTGGAGGGGGTACATATCTTGGACACAAAACCATGGGCTTATTCTGGAGAGTGGCCAGAATTCAGGAAGAAAACAGGAACTTAGAAAGATAGTAGGTGTTGCCCATCCATAAGGCAAGCTACAGTCCATTCATCAATTTGGCTGGATAAATGCTGTGAAGCTTTCTACTAGATAGGACACATCCATTGATGCATTTTTTTTAATGTCTACAACCCCGGACACAATGTGATACACAGACATAGAAACACTCGCCTTGTCAAACGACTTACTAGAAACAGTCCACTCCAAACTAAACAAACCTACTTTTCTACCTATTCTAAGAACATGACACAAGACCACAAACTCATAACCACAAAAAAAAAGGCACCTCCTTCGCCCAGGTAGGTCTGTGACTATCCAGAGTGTCCTCTGACTTGTGGGCCAATAATGTTCCCCCGAAATGGCCTGTCCTGTCTTAGATCTGGTCTCCTTGGCCAACTCCGTGAAGTTGTCAGGAGCCAGCGGTGAGCCTCTACTTGCTTTCTCAGAAAAGGTCCCTCTTCAGAGCTCTCCTGGCCTTTGGCTATCCTCACATAGGTAGGTACCAAGAAAGACTGACCCTGTCCTTGGTAAAACCGAACAAGTGAGCCCACTGGGGCTGGGACAGGGACTGGCTCTGGGTGCCTGTCTTCATGGATCCCAAGTTCAGAGAGTTCCATCTCCACTGAAGTGTGATGGAACTGTTTTTAGTTCCTCCTTCAGGAACTGAATGAGGTCACTGTCTTGGCAACCACTTTGTCCAAACGTTGCTTCCAAGGTTCCCATGAGATGGAGGCTGGCCCTAATTCCTGTGACACTTTAACAAGTTTGAATTGTATATCAACCATAATCTCCCAGGAACAGATCTACACACAGGCCTGGGTTGGCTCATGTTCTCTGCTTTAAGAATAGAAGCTGATTCAGACACAACCCTTTATCCTGACCAAGCCGTTTGCCATGGAAGATGCCTTTTGCTCTCTCAGGTCCTTCATAGCTGCCTACATATTCTCCAGGGATCATTTCGCCATGGACATTTGAGGTTATCACCAGGTGGAAGATCCATTACATTCCAGTATTATAAGACCAACTCTTTCCCTGCTTTTCTGTAAAGTAAGATTGAGGGAATACTGTATGTTTAGGGTTAATAACAGGTTCGATTTGGGTTAGGAATCATTTTGCTGGGTGAATAATGGTATTGGGAACCTGCGATATTTATAACAATATAGAGGTGAAATGTATGCATGAAAACAGAAATCTAAGTATGATTTGAAGCCCAGAAGGGCATTGGGCCCTTGCTTGGGATACTTAGCATTGAATTAACTTCTGAACAGATGTCTCAGATAAATCGATATACAATGGCATATGACCTTGTACCTTGGATGATTGAATGTAGAAAAGAACATCCAGTCAAAAAGGGATAGTCAGTAGGATTGGAAAGATAGTAGTTAGGATTAGGAAGGAGAGTGCATGTAGAATTTGCAACAAAAGTTCTTTAGCAATAGGTTTTCGGTTAGAGAATGAATTTAAATGTCAGCAAATGTGAAGAGTCAGTCACAATGATGAAATTGGGAAAATATGTAGGAAAGCAGATATAAATAGAGACATTAGGTAATCAGGCAAAGTATATAGTGAGTGATAGGATTAGACATTTTCAACAGGGTTGAGGTTGAATATATTATCTTAGGAAGAAACAAATATGTAGTCACCAATAGGATTTACATTTGAGAGCATTAGGCAACCTGGACATGATATTTTTAGTAATCCATGTTCACTTTCCATTTAGGCTTTGGTACAATCATAAATGTGAAGTTTGAATTCTGTGCCCAGAATATTTCTGTGATTAATATATATATATATATATATATATATATATATATATATATATATATATATATATATATATATATGTAGATCATTTGACATGAGTATTTCTCCACCATTTTTAGGAGCAATATTGACTGACTACTACTGACTGATAGGTATAGATTCTTTATGTGATTTGTCGTCATGAGAAAACCCAAGCACCTCTTCATGGCTTGAAGAACTCATTTGACCCAAAGAGCCACAAGTGATGCTCATTCATTTCCGTTTGAAAACAGCTTTCTTCAGGCTTCACAAAGGGGTGACCTGAGGCAAAGAACTTCCTGATATTCTGGGCAACAGAACAATAGGTAAGCAAATGGCCCAAAGCAGGGTTTCTCCACTGAGACTTTCCTGATCACACTCTCCCAGCTCACGTGTAAAGTTAGATTGAGGGAAAAGTCTATGGTTAGGGTTAATAACATATTCGATTTTGGTTAGGAATCATTCTGAAGGATGAATAATGGTATTGGGAGACTGGGATATTTACAAGAATATATAGGTGAAATACAAGTATGAAAACAGAAATCTAGGTACAATTTGAAGCCCAGAAGGGCATTGGGCCCTTGAGTGGGTTACTTAGCTTTGAGTTATGTCCTGCCCAGATGTCTCAGATAAATCGATATTCAATGGCATAGGACCTTGTACCTTGGATGATTGAATGTTGAAGAGAACATCCAATTAAAAAAAGAAAGTCCGTAGGATTAGGAAGATAGTTGCTAGGTTTAGAAACAAGAGTGAGTATAGGATTTGGACAAAAAGTTCTCTAGCAATAGGTTTTCAAGTAGAGAGTGAATGTAAATATCAGCACATGTGAAGAGTCAGTCACAATGAGAACTGGGGAAAATATGTAGGAAAGCAGATGTCAATAGAGACTTTAAGAAATCAGGCAAAGTTTAAAGTGAGGGATAGGATGAGATATTTTCAACAGGCTTGAGATTGAATATATAATCTTAGGAAGAAACAAATATATAGTCAACAATAGGATTTACATTTGAGAGCATTAGGCAACCTGGACATGGATGTTTTTAGTAATGCATGCTCACTTTCCTTTTAGGCTTTGGTACAATCATAAGAGTGACCTTTGTTTTCTGTGTCCAGAATGTTACTGTGATAAAATGTATATGTAGATTAGGTGACATGAGTATTTCTTCCACCATTAGTGGGAGCAATATTTTGAAGATGTATAAATTCGTATTGGAGGAACAAAGAGGTGTACCATGTGTCTATGAATATAGAAATAATGCATGAATAGACCATACTGTGAACAAATAATGTAACTGGTTCCAACTTTAAATAATTGATTTAATTAATATCTGAAAATGTAAAGGAAATCTTAAATTGATATACATACATTCATTATAACCAGTCATAAATCTAACGGTAATATTAGGGTTATGGTTTATCAAGAAGAATGTGTGAGTTTTGCTTCAAAAGTGATTATGGAAATCGAAAATAATGTGTTTGAAAAGAAGTCTCATGAAAAGACCAGTCAAAAAATCTGGAGGAATATATGTGTTCTGAAGCAGGAAGTGATTGAAATTGAAACAAATGCCTATAAATTTGTGAACTTGTGGATGAAATATATATCCTATGATGTGCATAAACTGAGAAAATAGTAATGTACCACTGTTGAATAAAAATGAACCGGAAAATACACATCATGTCCCATAGGAAACTACTTGCATTGATATTAAACTGGGTATTACTGTAGAAATATTAGGATTTGTATGCACCATCCACTGAAGTTATCTTTCAGTACTAGGTAACAAATATGTATTTCAGGTTGATGAATATTTCTGAGAATTATCTTGTGAAAAGTTGATCATAAATCCACATACATGAATATGAATGATTTTAAGGAGTGTATAATAAGACTCATATATTTCATATTTTGAAAAATTTGTAGAGTGTGTATTCCAATCAAAATTCATCATGAAATATATATGTCATCCACAGATGCAAAAATATTTATTTCACTTGAAAATGGATTTATGTATAATGTTATTCTACTAGGAAGCTCACCCATATTTTGAATTTTCAGTTCCAACAATGTTTAGGAGGAGTGATCTCTTCTCATAATTTGTATCTGCCAAGTCAGCCACCTCACAAAAATGTACATGTGATAACAGATAGGATACTATATGTGCATATAAAAATACATGTGCTGAATAGGCTACAGAGAAATGAGACAGGAATTTGTTGAGAGCCACAGCTGAAGGGGCCCCAGCAAACTTCCAGCTGCCAGCAAATTTCCAGCTGCCGGCTGATTATTGGCTCACAGCGACCTCAGCATCATCTAGCTGATTGGCTCCTCTGTGGTGATGCTCATTGGGCTGTTTCCCTGCCCTTTCAGACCATGGAGCTGCTCCTTGGGGAACTTTTTTGGCTCCACCCAGCCAATCGGCCTCAAGAGCAGTAGGATTGTGGCAGGTGGAGAGGCTTGTGTGTGTGAGAGAGACTTTACAAGGAAGCCAGTAGTGGCAGTTGGGCTCTGAGGGTTTTTCCTGAGGAGTTGTTTTGTTTGCCGTGTGTGGTTCTAAAAATAAAGTTAGTTTTGTTTTTTTTTTTGACAAGTGGCTCCTGAATCATGCCCAGCCAGACTGCAGCATTTTGTGGCTCACATGGGGAACGACTGAGGGTAAGTGATAAGGTAAACTGCTTGCCCCTGTGGGCAAGGTGAAAGGATGGGTAGCCATTTTAAGATGACTCCTTTGTTTTGCTTCACTTTTGTTTTAAGTTGCCTGTTCCTGGAGATGAGTGGGATGGAAGAAAAACCACTCACATCTGAGAAAAAACTATTTACGTCTGAGGAACAGATAGGTATAAAGGACGGATGCACATGTCAGGAGGATAGAAAGGCTATAATGACTTTTTGTTGTTCCCTTTTTAATTCATTCTGTCTCAGTTTTGTTTGGCGTCATCTTGTTGGGTTGTATTATAATAGAAATACGGGATCAGAAATTAGTAAAAAAACAAACTGAAAGAGTGTTAAATAAATTGTTAGAGAAAGGAGGCATCTCAGAAATATCAAGGAGAGTCAGGGCATTTGTTGATACAATACAAAAATGTAGCCCATGGCTTTTGAAGGAGGAGTCATTAAATATATCACAATGGAACCATCATGGTGAAGATTTAAAAGGATTAAAAAAGAGCAGCCGAGGGACTATGCCAGTTGGCACATTGCCATTGTGGACGTTCATATCTGGTTTGCTTAGTCCAAAGCCTTAAGTTCAGACAAAGATAGAGGAACCAAGTTTAGAGCATAAAAAGCAATCAGGGGCAAAGTTAAAAAAGGAGACTGCTACTAACACCTTTCTGTCACCAGAGGATGTAAATGTCCAACTAACAAGGCCACCTCCATGTGCTGGGAGGCCCCCAACCCCAACAGTTGATAGTTCGGATCCTGAGACAGGATCTCAAGTATTAACATGCCCTGTATTTGAGGTAGGAGGGCAGCGAATTCACCATGCTTTAAATTTCAAAATAGTGAAGCAGCTAAAAGAGGCTGTAACAACATATGGTCCTCAAGCACACTTCATTGTAAGCTTGGTCGAATCCATTAACACCTTGAACATGACGCCAGCAGACTGGGCTAATATGTGTAAAGCTGTGCTAAATGGACGTCAATACCTATTATGAAAGGTTGCCAGTGAGGAATTTTGCAAAGAGATGTCTAGGCGAAATGCAGCAGCTGGTTATCCTCAGAGAAATCTAGATTTGTTGTTAGAAAAGAGACCTTATGAGGATCAGCAACAACAAATTCCATATGATCCTGGCATATACGCACAAATTGCTGTAGAGGCAGTTAGGGCATGGAAGACTTTACAAGGACATGGAGGTTTACAAGGTCAATTATCTAAGGTAATACAAGGAGCTAATGAATCTTACGCTGGATTTGTAGATAGGCTTATTGAAACAGCTACAGAGTTTTTGGAAATACAGAACAAGCAATGCCATTATTAAAACAACTGGCTTATGACCAAGCGAATCATTGCTGCAGAGGTATCATTAGACCATGGAAACATGAAGATTTAAACACATTTATTAAATTTGGTAGAGACATTAATGAACAAGAGCAAGTCGTGGCAGCTGCAATAAAACAGGCTTTAGATGCCAGAGACATTAATGAAAAAGGGCAAATTGTGGCAGCTTTAGTAAAACAGGCTTTAGAAGACAGGCCAAGAACATGCTACAATTGTGAACAAACAGGACTTTTTAAAAGGAATTGCCCCATAGGAGGAGGGTTTAACAAAACTAGGTATCAAAGGACTAGAATACCGGGTATTTGGCCACAATGACGTAGAGGGAGACATTGGGCTAATGAATACCATTCTCAAACCACCATAGAGGGTACTTCATTATCAAAAAACAAACAAGCACCAGGTGTTTATCCATGATATCATGAAGAAAGGCATCCGGCTCCATTGCCAAAAAATGGACAGGGGGGCCCAATGCTCTGGGGCCCGAAACCGCAAATATATGGAGCACTGGAGGAAACCAGCAACCCCATCAGTGTAGTGCCCACGACACATTGTTCATCAGATCCCTCATCAGACAAACCAGAGGGAGCGCAGGGTTGGACATCTGTGCCTCCGCCAGATCAATACTAACTCCAGAGATGGGAGTTCAAATCATTCCCACAGGGGTGAAACGACCTCTTCCCAAAAGAACAGTAGGCTTATTATTGGGATGCAGCTCTTCTACTCTAAAAGGACTTATGATGAGTCCTGGGGTAATTGATCCCGATTATGAAGGTGAAATAAAAATTATAGCCAGTTTTCCAAAGGGTATATCAGTAATTTCTCCAGGAGATAGAATAGCACAATTAATAATAATACCCAGCCCACATGATAAATTTTACAGTTATGCTGTAGAAAGGGGTTCCAAAGGATTAGGCTCCACAGGTGTAGATTGGGCTATGCTTTCTTTAAATTTATATTCTCGCCCCATGCTAAAACTAAATATTCAAGGACATGAATTCAATGGGCTACTGGATACAGGTGCAGACCTTAGCATCATCTGTCGTCAAGAATGGCCAAAACATTGGCCATTACAACAAGCCACTCAAACGCTTCGAGGCCTAGGAGTGGCGACTAATCCCCATAAAAGTGCAACGGTATTAGATTGGAAGAATCCTGAAGGATGTGAAGGAACTATACAGCCATATGTATTGGAACATCTTCCCGTAAATTTATAAGGATGAGATGTCCTAGATCAATTAGGTTTGACATTAACAAATAACATCAATCAAAATTCACCCACTATTATGGCTAGACAAGATTTTAGGAAAGGAAAAAGATTAGAAAAGCAAGAACAAGGTATAGCAACACCAATACAAAAAGATCAAGGAACAGATAGATATGGGTTGGATTTTCAGAAAGGGCCACTGAGACAATAAATATTACTTGGAAATCAGAAAGACCAGTATGGGTTCCTCAGTGGCCCCTGACTAAAGAAAAGATACAAGTAGCCCATGACCTGGTCAAACAACAATTAGCGGAAGGACATATACAACCTTCTGTGTCTCCCCATAATACTCTCATTTTTGTCCTTAAAAAGAAATCTGGTAAATGGAGATTATTGCAAGATTTAAGAGCCATTAATAATGGGATGGTTTTTATGGGACCTGCTCAATCAGAGATTCCTCAATTGTGTGCTTTGCCAAAAACTTGGTATGTTTTCGTTGTAGATATTAAAGATCGTTTTATTTTCAATTCCAATTCATCCTGAGGATATTCCAAGTTTTGCATTTACTATACCTGAACTGAATCATGAAGGTCCTGACAAGAGATATGAGTGGAAAGTACTCCCTCAAGGGATGGCTAACAGCCCAACTATGCGTCAAATTTATGTTAACAAAGTAATCCAGCCACTTAGAAATCAAATTCCTGAAATACAAATTTTTCACTATATGGATGATGTATTATTAGCACACAAAGTTAAAAACCCATTGCTAGAATGGTATGCCACACTTACAAACGTATTAAAAAATTATAACCTAGAGATAGCAATAGGTAAAATACAATTAAATTTTCCAATTAATTATTTAGTAGCTCTATTATCCTCAACCATGGTCAGTCAACCAAAAATTCAAATACGAGTAGATCAACTCAAATCAATTAATGACTTTCAAGAGTTATTAGGAGACTTAAATTGGATAAGGCCTCATCTAGGTATACCAACAGGAGAGTTGGGACCTTTATTTGATATCCTAAAAGGACCATGAGATCCAAATTCACTCAGAATGTTAACGCCTGAAGCAAGAAAAGCAATAAAAATCATTGAAACATATATGGGAAATATGCTTTTGGATAGAGTTGATATAATTTTGCATTTATTATTTATTGTACTAACAACAAAAAAAATATTTCTACAGGAGTATTTTGGGAAGAAGGTCCATTATTATGGATACATTTATCTTATTCTTCTAACACTATTATTACTTGCTATCCTGAGGCTGAGGGAGAATTAATACTCATAGGAATAAAAGCAGCAAAAAGAGTGTGTGTGGAATTTCACCCAATAAAATTATTACTCCATATACTATGAATCAAATTGATGAATTAGCTAATTAGTTAAATACTTGGGCAATAATCGTGTGTAAATCTAATGTTTCATTTGATAACCACTTACCATCTTATCTTTTATTGTCTTTTTGGTCATTGCATCCTGTAATTTTTCCAAAAATGACAAGAAAACACCTATCATGAATGCTCCAAATATATTCACCGATGGGTTAAATAATGGTACAACAGCAATAGTTACACCTGATCCAACTTTTATATTTTTAGTACCAAAACAATCAGCTCACAAGGCAGAGCTTAGTACAGTATTACAAGCTTTTGTGATTTTTAAAGATTCTGTATTTAATTTATTTTCCGATAGTCAGTATATAGTTAATGCTATAGTATCCCTTGAAGATGCTGGTAGGATTTCCCCTTTCTCTACTGTTTTCTCTTTGCTTTCCACTATACAAAGTCTAATCTGGGACAGAAAAGATCCATTCTTTATAGGACATATCAGGGCACATACAGGATTGCCTAAAGCCCTTAGTTTGGGCAATGATTTAGCAGATAAAACTACAATTGACATACATACATATTTTCTTTACACTAGAAGAAGCAATAAATTTTCTTAAAAAGTTCCATGTCAATGCTTATACTTTACAAAAGCATTTCAAAAAAACTAAGGAACATCTAGACAAATTATAAAACAATGTCAAAATTGTGTGACCTTTTTACCACAAGTTAATCTTGGAGTCAATTCTAGAGGATTGATACCTAACCATATTTGGCAGATGGACGTCACACACTTGCCAGAATTTGGAAAATTAAAATATTTGCATGTTACAGTTGATATTTGTTCTGGATTTTTAATGGGCTCCCTTCATGCTGGAGAAAAAAACTAAAGATGTTATAGCTCATTGCTTACAAAATTTTGCCACTGTGGGCATTCCAAAACAGTTAAAAACAGATAATGCCCCCGGTTACACTTCTAACTCTTTTAAATAATTTTGCTCATCATTTGGCATTACTCATATAACAGGAATCCCATACAATCCACAGGGACAAGGCATAGTTGAAAGAGCACATCAAACAATAAAAATGTACTTATTAAAGCACAAAGACGGAATTGAGAAGGGGTATATATTCCCCAAAGATAAACTTAAATTAACGCTTTTTACTCTAAACTTTTTAAACTTGGATTCATCAGGACTTAGTGCTGTGGAAAGGCATATGTTTCCAAAAAATGTGCATAAGCCCAAGGTCCTTTGGAAGGATATTCTAATAGGACAATGGAAAAGTGTTGACCCAGTAATTGTCTGGAGTCGGGCGTCTGTTTGTGTGTTTCCACAGGAAGAACAGCAGCTGATTTGGATTTTGGAGAGATTAACTAAAGTCCTGACCCAGTGATTGTCTTTAGTCAGGGGTCTGTTTGTGTGTTTCCACAGGAAGAACAGCAGGTAATATGGATTCCAGAGAAATTAACTAAAGTGATTTCTATAGACCAAAAAGAAGATGATTTGGCTCAAATTCATAACAGCTGATATCCAAAACTCCAGTTTGGCTATCCTTACATCTGCGACAGAACCAGGATGCTTTATTCAATATCTATTTTATTATTGCCCTTTCCCACATCATGAAGTTCTATTTTCTATTTTTTTTTTTTTTTGAGCTCATACAGACCTAGGTTAATGTTTTGCTGATCAGTTCTATTTTTTGACTATAGAGTTTTTAGACATTCCAATGGTGATTTCACCTGTAAAAAGTTATAAGGCCTTTACTATTATGTTATGTGTTGTATATATTATATTATTTGTGCACACTTGTGTTTTGTGTTTTATGTTTGAATGTACATATATCCATATATCATATATGATGTGCGCTCATGAAAAAATGGATCCAATTTTTTTGTATTCACGTGATTTAAATAGTTTAATTTAAATTGGGTAAACAACTGTTGAGGATTGTTTTAATATGTGAACAAAAAAAGGAGTTTAGCAGAACTGTTTGTTGACTTTCACCTTTCCTTTTCATTATATTTAATAATTCTCTTCAAGATAATGTAAATTGTTAAGATAATTGGGTTTTTTAGTGCCTTCTGGAATGGTAAGTAATTTTTTCTTTAGCCATTATTGCCAGAATTCCAATCTTCAACCCAGTGCTGGTGAAGACAAAGATAAAACCAATCTACAGCTTCTGCAATAGCCATCACTGAACTGCTTGCAGAACTTGCCTGGAATATATATCACTTGTATGCATTGTGAACTAACATGTATGCATTGTGAACTATCTGTTGGTGCAGCGACTTGTGGTAGTGTTGGGGTAATTTTGCTGATGCTCTCATTGGTGGTACAATTTTTCCAAAAGGAGACATCAATTGGCTTGGTCTATCTTCCCTATTCTCACTTTATAGAGGTCAGGAACCTTACAGAGGAAGGCGAAAGACTTCATCTGCAATGACTGTACTTTCGGCCATTTTGGTTTTGGATGCACACATGGGATCTTTCTTTAGATCCATAAGGGGCTGAGAATTTAATCAACAGCCTCACACAGAGCTAAGAGGCTGATTCAGACACATCCCTTTCCAAAGCAATTAAGCAAAGAGCCACAGGTGATTTCCATTCATTTCCATTTGAAAACTGTTTTCTTCAGGTTTCACAAAGGGGTGGCCTGAGGCAAAGAACTACCTGACATTCAGGGTAACAGAACAATATGTAAGCAAAAGTCCCAAAGCAGGGTTTATCCACTGAGACTTTTCTGGTCACAGTGATCTGAGTTTTCTGAGATTCTCGCCATTCACTTCAGCTATCCAGAACATAGCCATGTCACAGACCTTGGAAGTGATTCATATCTTGGACACAAAACCATGAGCCTCTTCTGGAGAGTGGCCAGAATTCAGGAAGAAAACAGCAACTTAGGAAATTAGCAGGTGTTGCCCATCGATAAGGCAAGCCAAAGTCCATACATAAATCGGGCAGGATGAATGCTGGGAAGCTTTCTACCAGACAGGACACATCCATTGAATCATTCTCTTTTCTAATGTCTACAACCACGGACACAGTGCGATACACAGACATAGAAACAGTCGCCTTGTCAAATGACTTATTAAAAACAGTTCACTACAAACCAAACAAACCACCTTTCCTACATATTCTCAGAATATGAGACAAACCAAAAAACCACACCCACATAACAAAGGCACCTCCTTCCCTCAAATGGGTCTGTGACTATCCGGAGTGTCCTCTGACTGGTGGGCCACAATATGTTCCCCTGAGATGGCCTGTCCTGTATGAGATTAGGTCTCCTTGGTCAACTCTGTGAACTTGTCAGAAGCCAGGGGTGAGCCTCTACCTGCTTGCTCAGAAAAGGCCCCTCTTGAGAGCTTTCCTGTTATTTGGCCATTCCCACATCGGTAGGTATCAAGAAAGATTGACTCTATCCTTGGAAAATCAAAACAAGTGAGACCACTAAGACTGGGACTTGGACTGGCTCTGGGTGCCTGACTTACTGGATCTAAGTTCAGAGAGTTTGATCACCACGGAAGTGACGTAAGTCACTTCCTTCAGGAATTGAATGAGTTCACTGCCTTGGCAACCACTTTGTCCTAAGAGTTGACTCCAAGGGTCCCATGAGATGGAGGCTGCCCCTGCTTCCTGTGACACTTTCACAAGTTAGAATGGTATATCAACCATAGGCACACAGGAACAGCTCTCCACACAGGCCTGGTTTGGTCCATCTTCTCTACATTAATAAGTGAGAGGCTGATTCATACATATCCCTACATCCTGAAAAGTTGTTTTCCATGGAAGATGACTTTTGCTCTCTCAGGTCTTTCATAGCTGCCTACAACTTATCCAGGTGTCATTTATGTAGGACATTTGAGGTTCTCAATAGGTGGAAGATCGCCTACATTCCTGTATTGAAATACCAACTCCTTCCCTGCTCTTCTGTAAAGTTAGATTGAGGGAAGAATGTATGATTAGGGTGAATAACAGGTTCGATTTGGGTGAGGAATCATTCTGAGGGTTGAATAACAGTATCGGGAACCCGCGATATTTACAAGAATATATAGGTGAAATATAAGTATGAAAACAGAAATCTAGTTAAGATTTGAAGCCGAGAAGGGCATGGGAACTTGATTGGGATACTTAGCGTTGAATTACGTTCTGAACAGATGTCTCAGATAAATCGATATACAATGGCATAGGACCATGTACCTTGAATGATTGAATGTAGAAGAGAACATCAAGTCAAAAAGGAATACTCGGTAGGAACAGGAGATAGTAGTTTTAGGAAGAAGAGTGAGTATAGGATCTGGACCAAAAGTTCTTTAGCAATATGGTTTCAGTTGAGAGTGAATGTAAATGTTAGCACATGTGAAGAGTCAGTCACGATGATGAACTGGGGAAAATATGGAGGAAAGCAGATATTAATAGAGACATTAGGAAATCAGGCAAAGTATAAACTGAGTCATAGGACTAGACATTTTCAACAGGGTTGAGTTTGGATATATAATGTTAGAAAGAAACAAATATGTAGTCACCAATAGGATTGACATTTGAGAGCATTAGGCAACCTGGACATGGGTGCATTTAGTAATCCATGCTCATTTTCCATTTAGGCTTTGGTACAATCATAGGAGTGACCTTTGTTTTATGTGTCCAGAATATTACTGTGATAAAATGTATATGTAGATCAGGTGACATGGGTATTTCTTCCACCATTTCTGGGAGCACTATTTTGAAGAAATATAAATTAGTATTGGGGGTAAAAAGGGTATACCCTGTGTCATAGAATATATTGATAATGCATCAATTGACCATCATGTGAATAAATAATATAACTGGTTCCACTTTAAATAATGGATTGAATTGATATCTGAAAATATATAAGAAATCTAATATTGATATACAGTCATTCATACCAACGAGTTATACATCTAATGGTAATATTAGGGTTATGGGTTATCATGAAAGGTGTGTGGGTTTTGCTTCAAAAGTGATTACGGAAATCGAAAATAATGTGTTTGGAAAGAAGTCTCATGAAAATATCAGTCAAGAAACATGGAGAAATACATGTGTTCTGAAGCAGGAAGTGACTGAAAGTGAAACAAATGCCTATCAATTTGCTAACTTGTGGATGAAATATGTATCCTATGATGTGCATAAACTGAAGAAATAGCAATGTACCAGTGTTGAATAAAAATGAACTTCAAAATACACATCATGTCCCATAGTAATCTACTTGAATTGATGTTAAACAGGGTCAGTTACTGTAGAAATGTTAGGATATGTATGCACCATTCAACGAAGTTAGTTTTCAGTACTAGGAAACAAGTATGTATTTTAGGTGGATGAGTATTTCTGAGAATAATCTTGTGAAAAGTTAATTATAAATCCACATACATGAATATAAATGAATTTAAGGAGTCTACAATAAGACACATGTTTCATATTTTGAAAAATCTAGACAGAGTGCATATATGTATATATATATATGTATATATATATATATATATATATACTTATATATATATATACACACACACAGAGAGAGAGACATTAAAAATTGCAATATATATGCCAATCGAAATTTATCGTGAAATATATATCATCATCAGATCCAAAAATATTAATTTCACTGAACATGGATTTTTGTATAAGGTTGTTCAAATAGGAAGCTCACCCATGGGTTGTATTTTCAGTTCCAACAGCGTTTACGAGGAGTGGTCATTTCTCACAATTTGTATCTGCCAATCAGCCTCCTCATGAGACTGTATGTGTGATAACCAGGTAGGATTCTATATGTGCATATAAAAACACATGTTC